>NC_056729.1:440379591-440579591 GCF_019279795.1 Protopterus annectens | reverse complement strand
ACTTAATAATGTTAAGTGTGCCACATGACTTGCTCACACATATCGTTTAATTGTCTTCCAGGGTTATGGCTCATCAACGCAATCTGTCATATACAGCTGCGGAGGAACAGGAAATACACAACAGCCTGGTGCAGCACTATACACTGCTGTTTTCCAGGGCCAGCCAGCACCAGCATGAGCGTACTGCACTGTGGCAAGATTTTGTTCGTCAGGTAAATGACATAGGCATGCATAACCGGACACATGAGCAGGTACGGCATCACTGCAGTGATATAATTAGACATGTCCGGCGGGGTGCCTCGGATATCCATAGACAACAGCTTGCCACAGGTGGTGGGGTGGCCATACATCCCTCCCTCACCAGAGTGGAGGAGCTGCTCCTAAGCGTGGTGGCTCCTGGCCTACAGCAGCAACAGCATCACACATGTGTCATCATGGAGGCCGGAGCCACCCAGCATGATGACATGGAGCGTGCAGGTAATATGCCCTAGCTGTAGACTACTGTTACCTGTATTGTTATAATATGCATATGTGAGATGTGTACTGTGTGTTCAGCAGTTGTGCTGCCTATTGTGTGCAATACTGATATTTGGAATAGTATGTGTACACCTGTGACTGTTGACTGTTGTTCTACTGTAGTTTAGCACACTCACAGTAGCAATGCCACAGTTGTGTCCACTGACAAACTATGTCATATTCTTGTAGGGCCCCCTGGTTTGACAGCAGGGCAGACGATACATGCTGGTGAGTGTGTTAACACTTTAATATTGGTAATGACACGTGCATGTCATAGGTGAGGTGTAGGCCATGTACACTTAACACACCTACGCATAATGCATGCTGTGCATGTTTGCTGTGAGACATTAAACATCTCAGTAAAGTCAGTAGCTGCCTCAATCACATGCAATGCACAGAGCAGCAGACACATTTGTGGCAACACTCTACTGCACATTGGATATGCATAGTTGGTACAGCTGTACACAACAGAACACGTTTATCATACGCAGTACACGAAAACATGCTACATTTGGCATTACCACACACCCGCTGTAAGGTCACACTTCAGTATCCCACATGTCATGTACACACACATGATGTACCTCAGGGGTAGAGGCCTATCATGGAGTTGTGCAACACTCTTCAAAACATAACACAGTCATGTTAGGCAATGCTCCCTATTGGGCACCTCACAGACCCATGTACAAAGTGGCTGTGTAATTGTGAACGTAGCCACGGCACTGCAGTTCAGGTACAGCATGCTAGGCGGTGGTCTTGCACACATTAGTAGCTGTGAATGACCACAAGATGCATGATGATGACACAGGGTACTACACCCCATCCAGTTACAGTGACCACAGTACTTCTCATAGCAGTCATTGCTGTGCACCTCAGTGTTGTGTGTGTGCAAACATATGCACCTATACACAGTATGCATAACATGTTGTGTGTGTGCTTACATATGCCAGTATACACAATATGCACAGCAGTCGCCATCCGAACAAAGTGTCACATATATGTCCTGGAATGCTAGTGGGTGTATAGGTCACATGACACACATTGGGTATGTGTGGTGTTTAATGTTGCAGTCGTGTAGCATGCCATGCCATGGCTGGCACCGACATACCTGCAATATGTCCCACACTCACCATAACCACTGTACACTGGCCATGTCAAGCATTGGGATTCCTTCATGTCAACATGCACCACTCATCCCGTGTGTGTACATAGCATGCATGTGCTACACCTGTGCTCTCTATTATCTGCTATGGACACAGACACTGTACTCAGACATGGAAATCTATGTGTCACACAGATAACACATGCAGCCATGGCATGTATACCTGTGAGTGATGGTGCACAGGGCATTGCAGAGCTGATAATATTTGCACAGCAATGTTGTGTCCAGGTACACATTGTGTTCCAGGGTGTAGCCAATCACTGAACAACTACACAGTTGCATCAACGCCATGTACACTGCCATGAAATAGGGATGTCTACACTTGCACTGCATGGTCTTGTGCAACACATATTCTGCATGCTGTCAAGTGTGTGGTGACTGTTTGCCTTGTGATACTGTCACCCACCTTCACCCACTATAGAGTATGTGTTGGATTGCTGGTGTGTGTGTGTGTGTGTGTGTGTGTGTGTGTGTGTGTGTGTATGTGCTGTAGTGAGGAGTGTATATGTGTGCATGTGTTCATGTGCTCATGTGTGCATGTGTTCATGTGTACATGTGTGCATGTATTCATGTGTTCACGTGTGCATGTGTGCATGTGTGCATGCATCATGTGCAGACTGTAAAGTGTGTTTCCTGTTTTCCTCTCACAGGTGCTGAGTTAGGGGTGGCTGAAAGCAGCAGGGAACCTGAAGCCACTGCCACGAATAGTGGTGATGATGAGACATGTATTCTGGCACAGGAAGGTTTGACAGGGTCTTTTATTGGTCCGCCAATCGACAGTACACAGCGTTCAACCCCATCTATGCGCACACTCATGCTGTCAATACATCCCTCATCACCAATGGCCATAGGCGAGGGACAGCATACAGTTGGCATTGACCAGGAGAGTGTGGTACCCATGGCTCTTGCATCCCCTCACAGCAGCCATAGCCAGATTCCTGGAAAGGTACCACATAGAAGGAGGTCCAGGGGTTCTCGGGGGAGCACCGCTGGTCATATTGCCCCTAGCAGACGTACCCTCACAGGTCTTACAATGTCCAGTATGTTCCGGGCTGTAATGCAGGCTCAGGCACGTATGGAACGGTACACCAGACAGGGACTTAGGGCGCAGAGGGCCCATTACACCGCTATCAATGACAGCATCCGTGACCTTGCCGGTGCCATCCTGAATTACACCAAGGTCATTGATAGACATTGGTGGGAGACATTAGATGCCCTCCACAATATGTCTTCCATGAGCCAGGGCCATGCGAGATGGTTGTGATGTTGACACGGATGCATGCTAGCAACAGCAACAGCTGGCAGTGGTCACGGATGGCCCACAGTTCACAGCTGCTCCCGTAGTGGCAGTACCAGCCCCAGCCATGCTGGGGCTGGCCTGTCCATTGACCGTCCCAGTAGACCACGTGCACGTGGTTCTGGCCAGTCCCAGCAGGGACATGGGTCCAGTCGTCATACCTCTGCCTCTGATGACAGTACCCAGTCGGGGTTGGTACCCGATACTGTCCGTAGCACCCCTGCCAGACACAAGTACTGTGTCCGTGGCCTGAGACAGTGATCTGTACAGCCTAGCAGGTACAGTCTGTGGCTGTCCCACAAACTACCGTATATGGCAGCCACATGGTGGAGCTGTGTGCATGCAGACACACACACAGTAACCAAACAACTAGGGCTCACACATACACACACATTACATCAACGTTGGCCCATGCTGTACTGTTGTCCCTCACACACACACACACACACATGCAGACATGTCGATTGGATGGGTCAGTGTCAGGCTCTGGCAAACAGCAACACACCCTGTGCATATGATGATACCTGTGTCACCTCCTGTCATCTGTAACATTGATGCAGGAACAGGCTAACATGGTGCTGATGCACAGGGTGACATTATAGCAGTGTAGCAATATTAGCAAGTTGTCAACAGGAAAGTGTGATGACATCCTTGTAGGTATGTCTGAGCAGGCATTATGCATCAAAGCTCTGATTGTCAATGTAGCATTGTTTACACCACTGTTAGGTCTGAGTATGTATTGTCCACCCATGTGCCACTTGACTGAAGTGTAATGTGTTGCCAGCATGTGTTAGTGAGTGGACAGTATGTGTGTGATGTGTGCAGTACAGATTAGCAAGTGTACATCTGTGAACATGGTGGGTGCACACTGTCTGCATGTACATGCATGGTGGGCACATGGGACGTGTGGCATACCCTGTTGTACACATTGTTAACATCTCATAGTATCTTTCAATGGCCAGTATGCATTCTACTACAGTTATGTACTAACATGGGTCCACATGTGTGCATGACATGGGTTGACACTATGCTGTGGGTGATACTGTTAATATCTGTCAATGATTTGTGGTCTGGTAGTATACACAACCTCAACAGCATGAGTATAAGCAATCATTGGATGATGTCCTGACAAATGACACACAGTTGTAGGGAACTCAGTAACAGTTGGATCCTTCTGGTACCATACTCTAACAATAACCAGTGGTATTGACCGCCACCCATTCCTGGGACCACACCTGTTTGGCATATAGCCCCCTTAGGTACATGCAAACATACTAGGGATGTGTCCATCCACATCTGGAAATGCATGCATTGGCCTACAATGCATTCCCTGGATGGGACGCATATCCTACACAAGGGTATCATACAGACAGACACCTGTTGTCTGATACATGCTGTATAGCAGTAAGCCGGCTATGGCATAGTCATCCACATTTACTATACATACTATCCCGTCAGTATCACATCGATGGTAGACCTCAACATGTATGTTGGGTACCAATGTGTACATACAGCCTCGTGTTATGTCATGTGTCCCTTGGTATCCACATATCCATAGGTATTGTGAAGTCCCTCGGTGTATCACATAAGACATTAGAGGCCTGAATGCATATCCACAAGGCAGTTGTACACCTATACAGACTGTCCATTATTGCCAGTCATTGTTGTGTATGAACGTGTCTGACATATACCCCAGGCATATACCCTCACTCACACTACTCTTTAGTAACTGTCATGGGTGTATGTGGCACGGATGACCTTGGCCACAGATCACAACAGTGGACGGCCTTGTCACATACATACATATGTGACCTATGATCTGAGAAGCAGCGGCACAACCTGTCAATTGAAACAGATGTATTCATGTAGTATGCAGGCTTCACACCTATGTACTGATTGAGGGGACATGTACACATATATATTTGCCATGCAGATACCTGATGTGTGCAATGCACTTACTGTTTTAATCATAATATGTCCTACCATAGTAAAACCAAAGCCCACACTGCATTGACCAACTCTGACACACACACTGTCAGTGTTTGCAGGATTCAAACCCCTGCCTAACTATGTTATGATACTAGAGAGAGAGACACATTACCATGGTGCGCTATTTGCTTTTCTTGCTGGTTTCCCTTCTCTATCTGTATTTGTAGGATGGTGACATCATCAGACTTTCCAAAGAGGAATGTACCTCTTTTAGTGAGTTTTCCCAGTCTCCAAAAAGGGCACTCCTCTTAAAGAAAACTGCACACATACACCCCCCCACACACACACAGTCAATGTTTGCAGGATTCAAACCCCTACCTAGCTATGTTATGATACTAGAGAGAGATGCATTAACACGGCACGCTATTTGCTTTACTGGCTGGTTTTCCTTCTCCTGCTGTATTTATAGGATGGTGACATCATCAGACTGGACATGGTGATGTGTGTACACTTTGTTTTATGCCATTCCAGGAATGGTCCATGTGGGTCAGCAGGTGTCAACAGCTTGAACAGGACCTCATAATCCTTACCTTGTGTGATCTATCTGTGGACACATTGACAGTCCTTCATATGTCAACACATGTTTATGCACAGCTTGTTGGTTTTGTGGATGCTACATGTGTCTGGGATGGTGATAAAGGGCTATTCAAAGTCTATGTGAGACATGTGTAGCTGTGTTCAGTGATGTATGTCCTGGGTGGCTGCCTTGCAAACAGTCTAGCATGTTTGGGAACCATGATCCGCACATGAACATACCACAGTTGGTAGGGTTGTGTGTATGTCAGCTTCCAATAGCTCTGTTTATGACTTCAACCATGATGGACTCCATGACCTTGCAGACTGCATAGGCATACTGGACTGTACTTCCCATGGTGTGTTGTGCACCAACACTTGTGGGGAGTGCCATATGTTGCTGTAACACATTCAACGGTTCCACATCCTGTGTAGGGGGTGAGGCTCAGCTGACTGTTCAGGTGCAGGATCTGTTTGTTTTGTAGTTTATGCATGACACATATTGGGAATCAATGCATTTCACTTGCTGCCATGCTTTTGGCATTGGGGGTAGTTGCTCATCCATTCTACATGTGATATCTCCTGGTATGATGATATGGACTATCGTCAGTGGGAGGTGGGTATGTATATATGGGCCTGTCTGTCAGGATGTCGGCATTGTCAGTCAGGTACAGTTGGCCCTGACTCAGGACATATATGGGTGTACATTGCTATTTATGACATAGCTGAAGGAGGTGTCATGATTCAGTCTGGACTCCTTCTCAGCTACTCTTTACAAAACACCAACGAACCTGAGCACTAATCCCTGTTATACTCTTTTACACACTTAACACCCTACTGATCCTTTGTGATCAGGCTACAGAGTATGTCATCATAATATCCTGGCATGTCCAGGTGTCGGTTTCGTGTATACTCTCCAGTCCAGCTGGTTAATATTGTGATGTTGACACAATGTCACATCTGCCTCATGTACACAGACAACCCTCTCCTCCTCCCGACAAACTCAGATATATGTGTGAGATGCACCTATATAGACATACAGGGTGCTGAACTCTCTCGACCCATGACTGGCACAGTCTATCAGGTGGTGAAGGTAACCACACACACCAGATATCAGTCTCACATATCCTCTAGCGACAGCACTCAAACCACATTATCACACATAGACATACTCGGATGCTGTAAATGAACTCTGCCTAAGCAGAAGAGACCTCCAAAGCAGACACACACGCAACTGCTACCCCACTACAATACCCACATATCACATAGTTCACAATGTTAGCGTGCCGCACAGTCACTGCCCTTCGGGCTAAACAACACACCTAATACACTTGTAATAGGCAACACTTATTGTCAGACACACTGATGTACCACTCACCAGCCCAAACAAGGGAATAGTCACTTTGGGCTGTCTGTCAGGTGCCAGGATCTGCCACATAACACATGCAGTCAGGTCACTCCAAAGCTAGTACAGGACTGGCACCATCATTGTCCATGCTGGTGCGTAATACCTCAGATGTTACTCCCTGGATCACATGACATGATAGATGGAGGAACACTCTGATCATGTAGCCCAGGCCAGTATGACCCTGACCTTGTCTAGCATCTTACACCCACCAGTTATGATGTCACAGTATACAGACAAACATATCACGTTTAACAGTTGGCTAACAAATTGGTGTCATTCATAGGGGATACAGTGTCTGTCAGCCTGTGGTGACATGCTCGTCATGCCACGTAGCTTCACTATGGACAGCTTGCACCTGTCACCCTTGGACTTTCGAATGCTGGCTAAGGCTCTTGCTACCACCATAGTGCCTTTTTTAAGCAGGGCTCAAAAGACAAACCCACCTCCATAGACATTACAGGTTAAATGAAACTAAGGGTAATGCTGCTCAACACCAGATGTGTTACCCTCATATTGTGGCCACTCAGGACTCTCCTCAGTATGGAGGATAGCGATATCTGTGCACTAACAGATGCCTGGTTCAGGCTCACTTATGCACACCAGCACTACCAGGTTATGTTTCATACCATGCTTTCTGACCACAAGACTTGGAACAGACAACACAACTAGGGGGAGTATCCATATACATCACAGATACACATACCTCCGGGTTAGTAGCACTGCACAAAGCATCACAGACCATACATATACAACTACCATTGTGCAAAACTGCCTTTCAGTTTGTTGCCTGCTACAGACCACCCTCCCAAACTCAGGAACCACACTCGGCTTTTATGGGAACTATGGAGAATATGAAGGTCTCCACAAACACCATTATATTGGGTGACTTCAAATACACAAACATTGACTGGGGATACTACTCAAGCCCCAACATCCTCGCCCAACAGTCGCTACAATTTGTAGACTCATATGCTATGGCACAACCAGTCAGCACAGCCACAAGGGGGAATACATATTGGACCTGATCATCACCAACATGGGGACTACATGTTCCACACCAGCGATATACCCCTCATTGGTAAGGTCAGAACATACATGTATCTCACTGGACATACATATACCCTCCACACACCCATCCTGGGTAATTTTGGTGAACTTCTCATGAGCCAACGTCTCACTTCACCAAAGCAAGGTGGTATCCTTCAGAGACCCTGAGACCATGACAAATATGGCTCAGACTGCTGAATCCTTTACATACACATTCTATGGACACCTAGTGGACTGCATGGATTGTGCTATCCCAAATAACAACAGGGCTCACTCCTCCAATGGCAGGGGACCTGTCTGGTAGACCCAAGCCATTAATAAGCTGTACAACGTCAGGAAGAAGCTACTACATGATAGAGCACAATCCCAGATGGGGAAGGCATCTGTGATCTGTACTAGCAGACAGCTACGATCACTCATGTACTTTTCTAAGGGTCGCTTCTACCGGACAATTGCACCAGACATGTAGGACTATCACACGGCCTTCTTCAGTTATGTCAGGAACCTGGGTGGACACTCACTGATATGCTGTGAGTTACTGCATACTGACTAAACTTACCCTGAACCCACTGGCATTGCCAACATCCTGGCAAACAGGTTCAGTGCAGATGTCTTCCCCCCATCCCCCCTAAGGAGCAACTATCCATCCCAACAGAGTGTAACCTCCCTGACATCACACAGTAACAGGTGAGTGCTGCCCTCCCCAAAGCGTACATTACAGCATCAATGGAACCAGATGGTGTCACGGCCTGCATCTTACACGAGCTTCATGACAGACGTAACCCTCACATTACATCACTGTTCAATATTGGAGTTACTATAGGATATGTACCCAAGGAATGGCGTACAGCGACAGTGGTCCCACTCCACAGAGTTGGTGCCACAACGGACCACAGACAATATTGCCCTATAAGCCTAACTAGCCTGTTCTGCAAAGCTATGGAGCATATTGTCATGGGACTCATACACATAGACATCGGGAACCTACAGACACTGTGTCCTACACATTTCAGTGTTGTTGTAGGCAGATCTTGCCTCTTGAACCTGTTTGTATTCTTTAAATGGTTAACAGGTCCATCGACATAGGGACGGTTGACCACACAGCCTACCTGAACCTTGCAAAACCCTTCAACACAATAACCCACTGGGCCATTATGCATAGGCTCACCAGCATCGATATGGACACATATCTCACACGATGGATTGCTACCTGGATCAGGGATAGCACCTACATGGTCATAATTGCAGGTGCCATGTCTGACTATACACCAGTTACATGTGGCATCCCACATGGCTCGGTCCTCGGACCTCTCTTGTTCAGTATATATTTGTCTGACGTACAGGCTACCACAGGGGGAATATGGCTGACCATGTTCGCACTTGACTGCAAACTGGGTGCCATAATCGACTCTCCAGCTGCCACATGCATACTCAAACAAGGTCTCACAGAGATGGATGACTGGTGCCTGAGCCATGGCCTACAGCTAAATGCCATTAGTTGCATAGTCATCCCCTTTGGGAATAACAACATGCCCACACATTACATACAGTCGGAGTTGTTAGGGGTTTGGGGACATGACTTGTTCGTACTGTTGCCTTTGACAATCACGTTGCCAAAGTGGTTGGACAGACCTTCTATATAGGTCACCTTATCCCACATGGTTTCACATCTAGATCGAGTGAGGTCATTGTGCCCCTATACTCATCACAACCATGCTTGGTTACAATGCCACATTTAGGGTGTACCTTACCCAACACCTGCAGCAACTGTACTGGCCACAGAAGTTCCTCACCAAGCAGATCTAGGGACTCACACGGATGCCCTGCACAGTTTGGATGCAGTAACTCCAGCTCTACTCAGTCGCTTACCACCTACTCGGATATGATGTGTGCCTGTTGTTTACAGATATACCCAACCCAGAATTACTGGACATGCTCCACCTCAGGATATCTGACTCCCTTGGAGCTACACACTCCAGGGACATATACCTCAGCACAGATGTTAATATGACATGCTGGAGGGACAGATTCTTATCCCAGAGGCTCCACTCACTCCGGATTGTAATCCCAGTTTCACATAGGCAGAGCCACCCACTGACCACCTACAGGAGACATCTTGACAACTGTATGGGTGATCATATGTTTACCCCTGGGATATCTTCTATGTCCCTGCTAGACAGAGGCACACTAGCCTAAATGTACATGGGCTATCTTGTGTGACCTACTATTTACACGCACAGTGTAGTAATCTGACAGGGTTACGAATGCCAAACACACTCTGTCTAGGCTTGTACATGCCCTAGGGCAGATAGCCTAGTATCGACCTCTGAACCTATGCTAATGTTCGGGATGCACAATGTTTATTGCTGATACTGTTTGTAGGTCTTTATCGTCTTTGCTTTGCCAGTTTCTATGAACACCTTAGGTATCTGCAGAACATATTTGATTATGACAGGGTTCCACTATATTATATATGTGTCTGTTGTCATATAACTGTGTGCACAGGGTGGATTGCTGGATAGTAAGAGGTAACTGGGTTAACACATGCAACTGCCAGATATGTGTGGCCCACTGCTGTACTCAGACATGGCCTAAGTGTGTGAGCATGCCCAGTTCAGGCTTTCTGTGTTTTGTTGCCTGACATTTGTCTCATTTATTCAAGTGTGTGAGCATGCCCAGTGTGACCTTTCAGTATGTTGCTATCTGAGGTCCACTACATTTGTTGATGTGTGTGAACATGACCAATATTAACATTTATACTGTGTGTGTTGGAAGTCAGGTTCTGTTCTTACTGCAGGACTCACCTTTGTGTCATAACTCAACAGGGATTATGCTGTGCCTGCAGGGTTTCCATGAGATACTTTGCATAGACTTATCAACATTCCTTCATACAGACTGACCACTGCAATGTTGTCATGGTTTAGTGTTTCAGTACCTTAACTATAGTGCACAGTATCCTGGGTTCGAGGCCCATCACTGCTTTATATTTTCATACTGAGCAGACCAGACTGCTTAAGGGCCAGTTAAGCAAATATGAGTATGTTGGCTTTTGTTCAACTATGCCCTACTTAGACCAGGCTTGTCCGACATTGTTCAATATTCACCAACATTGCTGGACGTTGCCCAATATTACACAACATTGACCACAGTTGTGCTAGTTGGTGTGTACAATTTTGTTTGCATATACTACATGGTGGTAAATGCTGTTTAGCACTGCTTTATATTGCTTAACACAAGGCAATCATGCCTCAGGTGGTGCTGTAGGGCGGCCTATGTCGGATGCACATACTGCACTCCCTGTACATGTTTGAAAGCAGGTAGTGTCAACTTAGGCATCCTTTTTACTATATGTGTGGGTCAGAGAGAGGTATCATTTCCAGAGTTCCTACTGAGCCAGTGTATGTGCTATGCATTGCCTCTTTGCCAAGGCCAAAGCATACTGGGCACTCCTCCTTCTGCCTACTGAGGCAGGCTCAGGTTGTTCCTCCTCCAAGTCATGCTCTGCCTGTGATGGCCTTGGCAATGGTGGGGGCTGTTTCGCCCAGGTCTATGCTGGTCCTGCTGCAGCTGTTTTGCAGGATCATATTATGTAGCATAGCACATACCATGACAATTTGGGTACATGTAGCTGGTGAGTACTGCAAGGCTCCACCAGATGTGTCCAGGCACCGGAACCGTGACTTGAGCAGCCCAAACACACGCTCGATTACATTACGTGTTTGTGCGTGTGCCTCATTATGGTGTTCCTGTTCAGGTGTGTGTGCATTTCTGATGGGTGTCATCAGCCATGGCTCAAGTGCATAGCCAGCATCCCCCACTAGGTGACCATGTGGGATGTCCCCATTGGTAAATGTCTGGTACAGCTGTGTCAGATGCCAGATATTGGAATCATGGTAGCTTCCAGGGCAGCCAAAACACACATCCAGTATTATGCCCTGGGCATCACACATGACCTGGCAGTTGATGGAGGGGAAGCCCTTGCGGTTGAAGTAGACCCTACCCTGCTCGCTGACTGGTGCTTTGATGCATATGTGCGTGCAGTCTATTGCACCCACTACCTCAGGGTATTCCACTATTTGCTGGAAGAGACGCATATTGCTGACCAATACCTCACGGGAATTGGGGAAATATACATGATCACCGACATGTGCTGACATGGCATCCAGGAACTGGTGCAGTACCCTGGATGCTGATGCCTGTGATATTCCCATCATATCACTGGTTGGTCTCTGGAAGGTACCTGTTGCTAATATTCTTAGGCCAACACATACCTTGGTTTCCACTGGGATGGGTTCCCCTCTGTTGGTTCTGTGTGTGAGGTGTGGCCTGCACAGCTCAACAATTTGCTGCAGGAGGTCTCTGTGCACTCTATAGCGCTCCACTATCTCCGGCTCATGTAGCCCCTGGTAGGTTACCCTGGGCCTGTACACTCTTCTCCGTCTCCTCACTGTGGGTTGTCCAGCAGCATTTCCATTGTCACCACCCTCAGCATGTTGCATATGTCGCCTTATAACAGCAATGGCAGCCCCTAACATTTCTTTGTCTCAGTAAAGCTTTTTCAGTTTTCACTTCTATTAGCTTACTGCAGTGTCTGTTATGAAAAACATAATGGACTGTTGTTTGCAGAGTTTTAAGTGCTAGGCTGGGCTGGGCTATTGTACTGCCTGTGTAATTGCCTGATTCTGATTGTTTTCACCTGCTAGTACTCCCTGGTAGCTTCCTACTATTTGTTGTGCTTCCTTTTTCCTTTCTGTTTCCTTGGGGGGCAGCGCCGCGCACACAAGTGCAAACATGCTCACAGCAGCTCACACGTGAGCACACATGCTTACACGGACTAAAAATTGCTTATTCGGGTTAAACGCGTGCAAACCAGTGCAGACGCACTTACAACTCTTTAAACAGCCTTATACATGCTTACTCCAGCTTAAACGCACGCACTCATGCTTACACGCGCGCACACTGTCTTACTCAGGTTTACAGGCGCGCACACACACGCATATCCGCTCGGCAAGAAACTTTTGTGTTATCCACGGCATACACCTTCCATTTCTTGCCTTTACCTAGCCTACCTGTTGGCACACCTCTTTCCATGATGTGTAAATGACAGCTGACACATGCCACTCTGCTCCAATGAGCTTCACTTCTTTCATACATACCCCACTCGTGATGTCACCTATCTTCTACTCTGCTACTCCCCTTATCCTACTCCTACACTCCACTGACTGTGCTTATTTGCTATGTAAACTTGCGATTCACTATCCTAACCCTCCTTTGCATAGGATTGCCTGCTAATGCTTGGTTACTTCTCTTAGACTGAGCTTCCCCCCTTAGCAACCTCTACTCGGTGGCCATGTTGTCTTCAGCCTGCCATTCCCTTGCATTGTACATTAACAATTTAAATAAGATCCACATTTGTGGGTTTTAATTTTTAGTTTTCTGGTTTTTAGAGTGCAGCCCATTTGCGCGGCGCTGCCCTACGCTTAAACATCAGAAATCGGAGAAAAAATTTTTTTTTTCATATTGCATCGGGAAACACTGCCAATGGCCATATATTTGGCCATTGGCATGCTTCCTGCACTGGATGCAACCTTTATTTGGAGCTGTCATGGCTCAGTTTTGCTATTTGCAGAATGGTACTCAGTTGTCAACTGAGTACATTTCTGCAAATAACACTGCTCTTACTCGGACAGGTTCGGGTTTCCTGAATCGCAAATCTACCTAATTTGCATGCCTTTCACCTGCAATTGAGGGAATTTGCATATCCCAGCCCTGTCTGTGTAAGAGCCATTTTTGGAGCTCTCTTGCACGCCCCGGCAGGCTGTTCCTGGATCGCTCATCGGACATGATGGATGCATGGAGTCTTACTCTACTCTTAGACTCCGTGCAAGCCATCGTGAATCCAGCCCATTATCTTTTAGTTTCAGTGCAGCAAGAGACACAATGTCGAAAACAACGGAGCTTTCTGTATTGTCTTGAAAGTGTTTTATTGCTTTATGACTTCCACCATTTGCCAAAGATCTAAGGTCTAAGTATTTTTACAGGTAGATGCTAAATACTTCTAGCTTCCAGCAGTGTGTGTGGGAGGGGTTCCCCTAGGACAGAGCCAGGTGACAAGAAATGAGGTCATTCTGTAAGCTATCCCAGGAGTAATATTTGAGATATTAATTTAATAAATCTCTGAGAGAGACTGAGGATTCTGTATTTTGTCTTAGACCTGACAATGTCAAGATCCATTCACCACTTAACTGCCTTGTTATGAGTAAGTAAGTATGTATAGAAAACAATATAATTCTCTTAGATGCAGTCAGGAATATAGCAACACTCAGTTTAGATGTTTTTCTTTACTTGAGACAGTCCTGCAATGTTGTTTAAATATTTCCTGTGATTTTGAACTGCGATGTCACTGTAATTATGTACTGAGTATTTTCTTGTTATTTTATTATTTATTATTAAATATATTTAAACCTTTCATTGTGGCTGATCTTTCTATAGATATTTAATATCTGACAGAACTTGCATATTTATTTGGTGATACTGTGTGGGCCACTCCCAATAGCCATGCTCTTGGTCAAACTACCATTTGTATTAATAGTAACATTACACAGTAAGATCAGACACCCTTTGTTAAGGGCCTTAAAGTAGCTGATAAGGGGTTCTGATGGCAGTGATAACTACCTTATAGTGTGGGCAGAAGGGAGCATAGCTAGTAAACCCTGTGCTAGCCTTTCCCAAGTATGTGTGTGTGTGTGTGTGTGTGTGTGTGTGTGTGTGTGTGTGTGTGTGTGTGTGTGTGTAAAACAAATCTCCAAGAGTGTGTGTGTCAGCTACTTGGGCAGGGACACGAAGCACTGGTTGGATAGAGAGAATGTTGGAGGACTTGGCTAGGAACCTGGCTACGGACTCAACTCTATAGCTGTGTCAGTAGGGAGTGATCTGGAGAAGGAGGGAGAAACCAGCTCCAGTCTGACTGTGGTCTCTGTGTGCTCTTAAGGGAAATTGCACTTGCTGCAGAGAGATGCATCTGGAAATACTGTGTGTGTACTTGTCATCCTACCAGTGTACATCCCCCACTGGTGCCACTGGTGAGGATTGAGGATCCTTGATTAGGTCTAGTGGTAGGGCATCACAGAAATGTTAAATAGTTTTTTTTAGCAGGGAAAAAAATAAAGTTGGAGTTGGTAACTCTGTAATCTAAAATTACTAAGGCAAAGAATTATGAGACGGAGGTTACATGGTATGTTTCTTTGTGTGTGTTGTTAAGCACTCTGGAGGGTAAAGAGACATTTAAAAGTGGGGGTGAAGGCAGCTTTAAAACAGATGAAAACATGTTATGCCTATACCTCAACTTGTAAGGATTAACAAAAGAGAGCTTTATCCTTTAAAAAAGTCATAGTGAGCTACAAAAATATCAACACTTTTTTTAGAAGAGAAAATTACCATGTATTACATTCCACATAGTTAGTGATAAGGAAACTTACGACAAATTTAATTTTATTTATTTATTTTTTTATTTTATAGTTTGTTTACCAGGATAGTCCATTGGGCCAAAGGAGCCCATTTTCAATGGAGTCCTGGGAGAAAAGCTCCAACAAGGTTAAACAAAGTAATTAGACAAACACACCAACAAAATGTTACAATGTATATAAAATTTGTAGTATACAATGAAATAAGAGATGTATTAACAAAATAAATAATAGTATAAAATGCTTTTACAGGGCAAGCAAAGGTGCTATATATTTATATATATATATATATATATATATATATATATATATATATATATATATATATATATGTGTGTGTGTATGGATATATATATGTGTGTGGATATATATATATATATATATATATATATATATATATATATTTACATAGTCTACACAAGTGAAATTCTCAAGTCAAATTACAAAAGAAACAAGAAACAGAGCAGAGGGAAATTAACACACTAATAGGTAGAGTGAAGATATAGGTATAGAAGGAAGAAACAAGGAGCACAGATGTAGGTGGAAAATTAGGTAGGAAACTAGACAGTGGGGGTCAGAGTTGTGAAAACTGAAAAAAGGAGAGGTAGGTAGAGTGTGGAGAAGTAGAGGACAGGGATCAGAGTTATTAGAAATTAGAGAAGAGAAATAGGTAGGATATGGTTAAGCAGAGGAGAGTCTGGAGGGGTGGGAGCAGGAGCATTCCCAGAGGGATGAGAGGTGGGAATGGAGCAAGGTTTTGAAGGTGGAGTGGTTGTTGGTGGTACGGATTTGTGGAGGAAGGGAATTCCAGAGTTAGGATAGAGAGAAGGACAAAAGGAATTTGCCTGGAGTTTGCACAGGTTTGTGTACTTCAAGCAGGTTTTGATTGTTTGACTTGAGTAGTTTATCAGGTTGATGCAATTGGAGGGAGAAGTCAAGGGAAGGGCAGAGAAAGGGTTTAAAGCTGAGTTTATGTGCATAACAAAGCTGGATGAAGGAGAGATGATGGGGTAATTCAAGCAAATTTAGTTTGCAAAGGGCATTACAGTGGTGAGTGGAGGATATGGCACCAGTGGCAAACTTTGACATTTTGTTATAGTTTAGTCTTTAGACCAGATTGGAGATTAGTAAGGAGGGTGGGGGGGACCATATAAGAGGGAGGGTATGAGGTAGATGGTAGAAAGGACATGTTTGGTTGAGGGAGTAAGGAAGTGGTTGTGACGATAGAGTAAGCCTAGTTTTTGGTGGGTTTTCTTTATATTTGTTTGGAGATGCATGTCAAATTTAAGCTGTTTGTCGATAGTGACACCTAGTAGCTTTGTATAGGATACGATTTCTATAGGGTTCCTGTTTTGGCTAGTTATGGAGAAAGAGTTCTTGTCAATTTTAGTATACTTTGAGAGGGTGAATATCATAATTTTGGATTTGGAAGCATTTACTGCTATGTGATTGTTTAACATCCAGTTCTTGGTTGATAGGAAGGCTTCTTGGGTTAGTTTCTGTAGTATGGGGAGGGTTTAACAGAGCAGATTATCATAGAGTCATCTGCATATTGGACAAGCTTGGCATTAGGAATACACTGGTGAAAGTCATTTATGTTGTTGTCGTGTCTTTCAGCTTTTCCCGGTTAGGGGTCACCACAGTGGAACTCCGGTCCACTAATGATTGGTAGTTGATTTTTACATGCCGAGTTACCAGCCCTGATGCACAACCTTCAATGAAGGTACTCCCATTCACGTATGTCTCCACGCAGAAGACGCTCTAGCTGGGAATCGAACCGGACAGCATCTTAATGTGAGGTGATAACGCTACCGCAGCACCACCACCATGTTTTTTTTTATATTGAATAGTAGAGGGCCTAATATGGACCTCTCTGGTACTCCTGTGAGAGTGTTAAGGAAAGGGGAAGTACAGTTTTTCCACTTGATCGATTGCTGCCTATTGGAGAGGTAACTGGAGAACCAGTTGATAGATGAGGTGGGTATGTTAAAATGAGAGAGTTTAGACAAGAGGAGGTGGTGTGAAATTGTATCAAAGGCCTTGGATAAATCGAGTAGGAGGGTAGGGTATACAATACTGCTGGAGTCACGTGCGGAATTGACAGTTTTGAGGAAGGAGAGTAGAGTGGTGGTGGTGCTCTGTCCAGGCCTGAAACCGTGTTGTTTGGAGGTAAGCAAATGGTTATCAAGTAGGTAAGGTAGTAGTTGTAGATGAATGCATTTTTCTAAGATTTTTGAGATAGGGGAGAGAACGGCAATTGGCTGGAAGTTAGATATTTCAATATTGTTTCCCCCTTTATGAAGGGGGATGATAAAGGCTTTCTTCCAGAGTATTGGTACATAGGATTCTTGGATTGATTGGTTTATTAGGATGGAGATTTTCATTGGCAGTTAGCTTAAGGAAGTTAGATGGAAGGTCATCAGGGGCAATTGAACATGACTTCAAATTATGTAGGAGTTTTTTTTTTGACAGAGATAGGAACAGGTTGGAGAGTGAAAGGATGGAGTTGAGAAGTTTTGTTGCTCAAGGAGGGTGAATTAGGGGAGATAGGAGATTGTGGGCTAGGGATATTATTTGTAAAAGATGTAGTGAGTTTAGCTATAGAGTGGAGAGTGAAAGGATGGAGTTGAGAAGTGTTGTTGCTCATGGAGGGTGAATTAGGGGAGATAGAAGATTGTGGGCTAGGGATATTATTTGTAAAAGATGTAGTGAGTTTAGCTATAGAGTCGATGAAAAAGGAGTTAAATTGGGTAGCTAAGGAGAGGTCAGAGGCGTGAGAGTCAGGGCATGGGTTTACTTTTTTACCAGGATGGAGGAGGGTAGAGATGCTATTCCAGAAGTTTTTAGGGTTAGTTTTGTGGTTGTTTTGTAGTAAAGAGTAATAGGATTTTAAGTCACAGGCTATAGGTGTTGTTTGACTTTGTTTCAAAATTGCTTATAGTCAGTTAGGGAGGAAGAAGATTTGTGTTTCTGGTAGTTTTTCCATGCTTTGTCCCAGAGGTGCCTGAGGGTTATAGTCTTCTTTGGTTAACCAGGGGTCTGTATTGTATTTAATTCTTTTAGTTCTAATGGGAGCAAAGCTATTTAACAGGTTGATGAAAGTAGTATTGAAGTAAATCACTGCATCATACTGTAGGACAGACATTTTCAAGAAACGGAGTAAGTTGTAAGAATAAATATGAGGGCGAAGCTTTGAGCACTATGCCTTAATTGTAGTAGTTGGTAGGTAAGATTATATATCAAAGGGGAAAGTGTTTTAATCTGTGTAAGAGAGAAGTGCATAATGCAGCTAACTAAGATATAACAGAAATAAATTCTGTAGATAAAAATATATATATTGTTTTGGTTGAGAAGGTTCAAATAGCTCCTTAGCTTTCAAAATTATGTATGAATGTGTGTATTTGTTTTTAGAACTGGTTTGATCAACTAGGTTGCAGCCTATTCAAACTGGTGGCCCGAGATTAAAAGCTTGAGAGGAGTAATGCAAAGAAGTGATACTAACAACATATTGGACATAAGTCTCAATACAATTTTTGACTGCTTAATGATTTATGCTTGTTAGCAAATGTTTTGTATTTTATTCATTTACAATACTTATTTTTTTACACTTTTTTGGTGGTAGATGTTTTTTAGATTTGACTGGTAATATTTATTTCATTAATGTAAAAGTTATTGTGATTAATATTTTGGGTGACTGATACTAAGGCCACAAATACATTTCCCAGCTTTTGTCTATTATCCAAAATGTGGTAAAATGTTAAATCCTATTTGGAAATTTTTAGACGTTTTCAACATTTTAATGATAGATAGTAACTTGGATTAAAAATGCTAAGGACATGCCCATCTTTTTTTGGTTTTTGGTTTCTGATCAAAGTGTAACCTTTTCTGCTGGCAGTTACAGAATTACAAGTAAATAAAGACTAAATCTGAAAGTGACTAAATGTTCTTGAAAAGTGTTATTTAACAAGCAAAAAAGATCCTACAAAAATGGCTGTGGAATCTACTAAAAGTATTTAAAGATACTAATATTTGATAAGGTGGAATAGAATATATTAATAAGGAACTCTTTTACTGAAAGATGCAGAAATAATATGTCACAAGTATTCTGCAAGGGAAAATGATCAGTGGATCTGTCTCAGTGTTTGTATCATGAACAGCAGGATTTCAGATTCAATTATTGTGGAAAAAAGTTTGGGCATAACTTGAATACTGTGCTTTTGAAGAAGCAAAGCCCTCCACCACCCTATATAGGGTTTTACCTGGTGATCTCAGAGATCATTGCAACTTGAAGCAGAGGGAACTTCCCAGTAATGAACATCTTCAACAAGACTGCATTTTCCCACTCAGCAACAGTTGCAAATGGGTAACCATTCAACCACTTGTATTATCAACAGCTCTTTTTGAGATATTTCTGCACCAAATGCATCTTTCCAGTTATTTATGCTAAGGCCCATAACAAATATTTGTTGTGGGCATGTTAGAATGCATGTTTGCATGTACTTCCATCTGTGTATGTGCATGTATGTGTCTACATTTTCATGTGTGTGTAAATACAGGCATTTGTGTGTGTGTGTATGCAAGTGTCTACATTTTCATGTGTATGTGCTTGCATTTGTGTATGTGTACGCACATGTCTACATTTTCATGTGTGTGTACATACTTGCATTTGTGTATGTGTCTACATTTTCATGTGTCTGTACATATGTGCATTTGTGAATGTGTATGCATGTGTCTTCATTTTCATGTGGATGTGTGTGGATGTGTGTACATTTTCCTTTGTATGTACTTGCATTTTTGTATGTGTATGTACGAGTCTACATTTTCATGTGTGTGTACATACATGCATTTCTGTATGTGTATGTATGTACATGCATTTGTGTATGTATGTGTACATTTTCATGTGTGTCTACATCTGTGCATTTGTATATGTGTATGTACGCATGTACATTTTCATGTGTGTATACATAGGTGCATTTGTGTATGTTTATGTATGTGTACATTTTCATGTGTGTCTACATATGTGCATTTGTGTATGTGTATGTACGCATGTACATTTTAATGTGTGTATACATAGGTGCATTTGTGTTTGTGTATGTATGTGTGTACATTTGCGTGTGTGTGCACATGCATGCATTTGTGTATGTGTATGTAGGTGTGAACATTTTCATGTGTGTGTACATACTTGCAATTGTGTATGTGTATGTAAATGTCTACATGTTCATGTGTGTGTGCATATCTGCATTTGTGTATGTGTATGCATGTGTGTACATTTTCATGTGTATGAGTGTGGATGTGTGCACACTTTCTTGTGTACATACTTGCATTTGTGAATGTGCATGTACATGTCTATATTGTGTGTGTGCACATAAGTGTGTTTGTTTATGTGTATGTATGAGTGTACATTTTTATGTGTGTGTACATACTCGCATTTGTGTATGTGCATGTACGAGTCTCTATTGTTGTGTGTGTACATACGTGCATTTGTGTATGTGTATGTATGAGTGTACATTTTCATGTGTGTACATACATGCATTTGTGTATGTGTATGTACGTGTCTACATTTTAATGAGAGTGTACATGTGTGCATTTGTCTGTGTGTATGCACGTGTATACATTTTCATGTGTGTGTATATACATGCATTTGTGTATATGCATATACATGCGTACATTTTCATGTATGTACATACTTGCATTTGTGATGTGCATGTACGTGTCTATATGTGTGTACATACCTGGATTTGTGTCTTTGTATGCACGTCTACATTTTCATGTGTGTGTGTACTTGCATTTGTGTATGTGTACATACGTGTCTACATTTTCATGTGTGTGTACATATGTGCATTTGTGTATGTGTAAACATGTGTGTAGATTTTCATGTGTGTGTGCATACGTGCATTTATGTGTGTGTGTCTGTGTGCACATTTTCATATGTGTATGTATTTGCATTTGTGTATGTGCATATAGAAGTCTACATTTTCATGTGTGTGTACATACATGCATTTGTGTATGTGTATGTACGTACATGCATTTGTGTATGTATATGCATATGTGTACATTTTCATGTTTGTGTACATATGTGCATTTGTGTACGTGCATGTATGCATGTACATTTTCATGTGTGTGTACATACATGCATTTGTGTATGTGTATACATTTTCATGTGTGTGTACATATGTGCATTTGTGTATGTGTATGTATGTGTGTACATTTTCCTGTGTGTGTACATATGTGCATTCTGTGTATGTGTATGTACATGTCTACATTTTCATGTGTGTGTGTGTACATATGTGCATTTGTGTATGTGTATGTATGTGTGTACATTTTTGTGTGTGTACATATGTGCATTTGTGTATGTGTGTGTACATGTATACATTTTCATGTATGTACATACTTGCATTTCTGTATGTGTATGTACGTGTCTATATTATTGTGTGTGTACATACGTACATTTGTGTATATGTATGTATGAGTTGAATGTACATTTTCATGTGTGTACATACAGACATTTGTGTATGTGTATGTACATGTCTACATTTTCATGTATGCGTACCTATGCGCATTTGTCTATGTGTATGCACGTGTATACATTTTCATGTGTGTGTGTACATATGTGTGTTTGTGCATGTGTGCATACATGTAGGATCATAGGATCATAGGAAGTTACTAGGCTATTCACGTTGAGTCCCTTAAAAGCCTGGCGAAGAATTTAGCCCATGTTCCGACAAGTCAGCACGGGTTGCTCTTTCCAGCAGGGACACATGTGGAATCCCAAGCGTGTATTTTCTGTTCCCCATCCAATTATCCAGGTTGCACTTAAGAAGGGTTAATAAGGCACTCTGCTTGACATGGAGATGGAGTCTGTTCTACAGAAGGGGGAGTCTCTGGGACACAAATCTGTCCCGCCAACAAGTTCTATCGATATAACAGACCAGGTTGAGGTTGCACATGTGGGTTACTTGAGTGGAGCTTGACTTTTAGACATGCAGTAGTCTCATCAAGGCAGGGTCTGAGACTGCTTTGTATGCCAGGCAGACGTGTACATTTTCATGTGTGTACATACTTGCATTTGTGTATGTGTATGTACATGTCTACATTTTCATGTGTGTGTACATACGTGCATTTGTGTATGTGCATGTACGTGTCGACATTTTGATGTAGGAGCATGTCTAGGGAAGGTGTAGAGAATGGGGGTGCATAGCTAGTAAACAGATGCACACTAAATGTGGATACTACTCTTTCCATGATGAAAATGCTCTGAAAAATGTTCTAACATCAACAAGGGACAAAAAATTCCTGCCAGACTTCTTAGCTAAAAAGAGAACTAGCAACTAACATGATACACACCTCTTGTTACCCAGTCATCTTGTCTGGTAGTGTGAATATCATCAGGCACCAGCACTTGAAGTAAAACAGCAACTTCAGTAGCACACACAATTGCAACATGGCAGAAAGGATGCTAACAGCTTCATCTTTCATCATGAACTCCACATCATCTCCTACATCAGAAGCTAATAATTTTTGGATAACAAGAGTATATTCTATGGTTTATACATGTAAAGAACTGTACATGTATATTATCATTAGCACCCCCCCCCCCCCTGGAGTGAGAGAGCTCTCTATAAAACTAGATATGCAGATATGAGCTGTTCTATACACACATTTAATACTCCAGTACTATTTTGTAAACTTTTTTAACAAATTTTAGGCAGGCTATTACTTTTGAATTAGCAGAATTTGAGTTTGTCAGATGATTTTCAACAATGATGCAATTATATTTATATGTAAGGAAATCCGTCACTTATATGCCTACTAGATTTAATTACACTCATGATGTCTCAACAGAGCATGGATTTCTCAATCACTTTGATTAATTTAGACAGGACTGGAACCAGTGGATGAAAAAGGGTTAGGCAAGCAATTAAAGCAATTAGAATTTGTGTCCAGTGTTTCTCAGCTGAATTGGTTAGAATCAGCAGTACTTGGACTTTCCGGGCATATTTCAGATTTGGAACTTTATGTTTGTCTAGGACAGTGGGTTGCAGTCATAGGGTTACAGTAGAGTCTTCAAATAAACTGGAACACTGATTGACTAAGGGCCTCAATATCCTTGGCTCAAATACCTGGATATATGTCTCTGGAAATGGACTTTTACCTTAGACTCTTTAGGAATGACCTAGATGTATCTCACACTATGTCTCACAGAGGTGGCATCTTCAGTTTGCACCATGTAGGACTTTGGGTCACCATTTTTTTTTACTGCATTACCAGCTGTCTCCTATTTTTTCTCACTTTCAAATTTAAGATGCACTTCTTGGCCTGGTTGAAGGATGAAAAGAGTTTTTGATGCAGTATCATTTGTCATAAAATTGCTAATAAAAATCTTTTGCCCTCTGATCTCTCATGATGGACACACATGAAATAGTCTTTGGTTCAAGTTTATATATTAGTCCTAGTCTGCCTTCCAAGCATTGGCCGTGCAGGACTTACTCCTGTAGCAGTGTGTGGAGAAGCATTGTAAGACATGGCAGCTCTGTATTCAGTCATTATCATTATCATCAAACCCTTTTATACCATTTTTTCATGTGGATGGGATGTTGTATCAATTGTGACTATCTCTCTCTATTCAGAGCCACTCAATTACCTTCTTCAGCAGTCATACCTACGATGAGATATCAAAAAATATATGTATCAAGATGGAGTTTCTCTAGTAGAATTATTTCAAACATCATAACTCAATAAATGGATTTCTGTATTTCAGGCTAGAAATGTATATGCCATGAGCTAGATATGGCTTATAATATTGCTTTGTTCTGAAGCAAAGGAAGATTGAGTGCTTGACTGAAGCAGTTAGAAACATAAATATTATGTCTCTATAGTTTGCCCTTGTTTTTACTACAGACCTTATATTGAACACAGTTTTGTTTATGTAACTATGTGAGTGAAGTCATGAAAAAGTGCAAGGTGTGAGAGAAATATGCTGTCCAACAGTCTCTGAATGATAATTGCATATTTCTCCTGACAATCAAGACTGTGAACTATGGAAAGAATACTCCAGAACCTGTCTGTTCTTGTTTCATGTAGATACAAGTTTCTAGTTCTGCTATTTTAGGGTTAGTCTAAGCTTCTTATTGGTATACTTTAGATATGCTGCTATCTGTTTGGAAAATAAATGTTTTTAAAAACTGTTTTCAATGTCTTAGTGATTTTATACTAATGCCATTGTGATAAGAAGAGGAATACACTTCTTAACACATTTTCTCAAGTCTTCTTACATGCAATTTATCCATCTCTTTGCTGGACATCCTTGTCTATCCTTGCCTTTTTCCTGTCTGTCCCATATCTGGTTTACAAATCTGCTTCTGCTTTCCTACACATGTGACCAAATCACCATAATCTCTTCTTCGTAATCTCTGTAATTGCAGCCATGTTGTTTTTTGCTTTGATGTACTCATGTCTTCATCTGTCCCATAGTATGCATCTTACTACTTGTGTCAGGCACTTCACCCTCTCCAGCACTCTCATGCAGTGTGACAGGAGTTCAGTACATATGTACTGCCTGCAGTTGTGAATACCCCCCTTGTTCTTGTACACTGGCACTGGAATGCTTATTCTCTAATAATTTGGGAAAGGTCTGTATCTCTACATATTGCAATGAGTACCCTCAAGAGTCATTTCTCCCCTAAAGCTTCCAAAAGCAGCCCCATTGCAATGTGGATAGTGAGGACGTGACATAATATGTACAAGCTATAGTCCAGAGCAAATGGTCAGAACTTAGTTGATGTGAACTGTGAACTACTGCCTGTAACTAGTTTATTAGGGGTAATGTATCTGGTAATCAATGTCTTGAATTGTGTAATGTTGGCTAGTTGTGGTTGGGACATCCAATATCTGTATATCTTGAGAGGGCACTTTTCCGTTATCGGGGCAACAGTTTTAATGTGCGCGGTTATAATACATAATTTTACATACCAAGTACCTTCCACACTTAAAGTTGTATGTCCATATTATGTTGTTCTTTTTCTTTTATTTGTTTTCATCAGACATCGGTTAGTGACTGAAAAAAAAGACTTTGGACCTGTGACTGTCCAGTCATCCAGTTAACAAATGGGATAGATAAGTAAGGGTGCAACTCCCCCCACCCCAAAAAAAATACAAAACACTTTAAAAGGTTCCATACATGCAGTTTTCATCTGATTACACCTTTGCTTAGTTTTAACTCCACTAGATGTACAAGACATATAAATAAAATATTCATGTAACTTTTTTAAGTGTGGCCCTCACAGTTTGAGCAGAAGGATATACCTTTAATGCAGCAAGCACATTCAGGAGAGATAACTATAGTTTTTAAGACTTCTTTCCTGGATATTGGTGGCAGATTATCATGTGGTAACTGGGCTTTCTCGTGGCTGCCTAACTTGCTCGAGGTAAGCATGTGTTTCCACCTAATTTAACTTAATCAAAAGTGCAGAACATCCGTGTGTGTGCTTTGGGTGAGCAAAATAAGATGAAAGAATAAGAAGAGGCTGAGTTAGAGAGAATGCTGAGAAAGATGGAGTTGTGAAAGGGTTCATTTAGTAAGTGTCGCTTTCCTACTGTAATAAAAAGGAGGAAGGCTGTGAATCCAAGTTGAAATATTGGAAAAATACATTCATTGTTTGTTTTTTAATGTGTAAAAAGAGATACTGAGTGACAGAATTGCCCTACCCTCTGTTTCTCACTGCCAGGTAATGCTTTGGAGCTTTGTCTGTCATACTTACTTTAAAGCTAACTAGAACCAACACCGATGTTTACCTCTTTAAGTGTCATTTACTCTACCTCTCTTTTTTAGTTAGATTTTCCGTTATCGGGGCAAAAGTTTAAATGCGGAAGCTTGCGCTTGGAATCATCGCACAGCTGTTAGCCCTGAAGCTTTTTTTTTTTTATTGCGAAAGAAAGACATAGTTATGTGCTGCAGTGATTGTTTGTTGTTACAGAATGACAAAATTCATCCAAATTTACTCCCAGCTAGGCTTTTGCTTATGGTCTTCTTCTTCTTTTGGCTATTCCTGGTTAGGGGTCGCCACAGCGGATCATCTGTCCACTCATAATTGGCAGTGGAGTTTTTCAGTGTTGAGTTGCCAGCCCGGTGCCCAACCTTCCACAGAAGGGACACACTCACACCTAGGGCCAATTTAGAGTGTCCAATCCACCTACTGCATGTCTTTGGGATGAAAGCAGAGCACCCGGAGGAAACCCACGAGACCACAGGGAGGACATGCAGACTCCACACAGAAGGCACCCCAGCCGAGAATCGAACCAGAGAACCTCTTGCTGTGAGGTAGCAATGCTAACCGCTGCACCACTGAGGCCGCACAGGCTTTTGCTTATGGTACACTAGTATAATCCACAAAATCATCAGCTGTACAATGATTCTGAGCACCAGCTACCACATTTAAAGGATTGCCCCTATAACGGAAAAGTACCCTTGAGAGTAATAATCCACTACTACTAGGTAGTTCTTGCTTTGAAATTCATACATGTTAGCAGGTATTTTTACCAAGGACTCTGTTGAAAATGTTGATATTCATGATTCTGGCCTTTGTGATATTTTGTGTATGATTGGCACTTTGTTAGAATCTTTACAATGTCCATACTGGTGCTAGGCTATGTTGTAGACATTTTGCCTCTTTCATGACTCTTTTTTGAAGCCTTGGAGTCTTTTGTGTATTTGTTTCAACACTTCAGCATGCTGTGAAGAATATTCCAATAATTTTGCCTTGGTACTGCAGCAAACTATCATATTCCAACAACTATACTCTAATGGTATATTATTTGTACAGCAGATACTTGGTTTGGGTCCAGCTATTACACAATTCATCTTACATATTTGTTAATTGTCTGTAACCCATTATCATATTTAGTTGCTTGTTTCAGCTTTTATAGCCTTTAGGTAGTTGCTGGCTGAGTTGTGATAATGCATATGTATGTAGACAACAAAATCTTCCTCAGTAACTGATTGTATTTGGTAATGTTTTTTGGTTTCTGGACAAAATGTCTGTCATGATTAATTGCTTTTCAGGCATATGGATTGTTTTGGCATTGAAATATCTCAGTCTCATAATAAATCTTTGCATTTGTGTAGTACTTTATCCAAATCATAGGAATTAATCAGTGGAACTAGAAATTTGTGGTCAGTCTGGAGCTGGAAATTCTCTAGCCACACTAGCTACAGTAGATATCAGGAGAACTTATATTCCCACACACCTGCAATGACTCTTTTCTGTATTTATGAATGCTGTTTAGCATCAGTTAACATTCTGGAGCAATAAGCCAGAATCATAACTAGTGTGGTGTGAAGGGGGCAGTCTCCCTGGAGCAAGGTGTCATAGGGTGCAATTAGCAGATGCCTATCTGTCAGTAGTACAATACTGATATTTATTTCCATGCTAGCATTCCTAAATGCTAGTAGTGAAACAAATGATGTCAGCCAGACTGAAGCTCTTTCCTCAGCACTTCATGTATGTAATAACATTTTTTTTCTTGCTCCTCAACTCAGAATCTAGGGCACATAAATGGACCTGCCCACCTCCCTTAGGTGAGAGTGGAGGTGAGGAGTGTGAGATTGAGAAGTGGAGGAAGGTCCATTTTTTTTGGCTCCTCTGATTAGAGCTGAGGGGCACAGAATCAGGGAGTGGCACAGGGTGCTTGATGAATCAGATACAGCTCCATCTGGTAGTACCACTTGCTCATTCATCATGCAGTGCTTAGGACATAGCTACTGGCATCAATGCCGTAGTCAATAAGCACTTCTTTCTTTTTGCTGAAAGTTTGTATATGAACATCTCCCCATGACCAGAGTATTGCTTTCTTTAGTAAGCCTGTTCGTGAATGTAGCACTGCAGACAGATCTGGTACAAATTTGCCAAAGAAGTTTATCATGCCAAGAGCTCAGCTGCACAGGCTGGACTCTTTAGCTCTGCTTCTGCTCTTGCTTGCATCTAGTCTGATTCCACTATCACTTGTACTGTGACTTTATTATTGAGCAAAATGTCCATTTTCATCAGAATCCTAGGGAGAAAAGCTTCACAGCATAAGTATCAACATATTTGCTTTTAATAACAATAGAACAATATACATTTAACAGGTAGTGACATGGTCATGAAAATACAGAATATCAGGCTTCCCCAAAACACTGACAAAAAATGCATGGATGTCCCGATGTGGTGTAACAACAACACCAATAACAATAAAATATCCCCAAACATGGAGAGAATTACAAATGAAGAATTTTATTCCAATGTTAAGTGCTTTCGCCCACACTGGCCTTCCTCAGAACACAAAATCACTCACAAAAAGCTCACTTAAATACCCTTGGCCGCAGTGGTGCTGCGGTTAGCATTGTCATCTCACAGCAAGAGGTTCTCTGGTTCATTTCTTGGCTGGGGTACCTTCTGTGCAGAGTCTGCATGTCCTCCCTGTGGTCACGTGGGTTTCCTCTGGGTGCTCCGGTTTCCTCCCACATTCCAAAGACATGTAGTAGGTAGACTGGACACTCTAAATTGGCTATAGGTGAGAGTGTGTGGTGTGAATGAACTACTGTGGCAGGGCTAGCCACCTGGTGATGTAAACCTTGGCTCGAGATGGTTGTCATTGCAGAAGTGACACCCTGACCCCATGTGCAAAATGAGAAAAGGGGTTGAGGATGGATGGATGGAATTAACTAACCCATGTCACATAGTACTAATGCAATCCTCAATTTTCAAGAAAAACACACAGGTAAAAATTGTGTGAATAAAAAAGCAAATAGTAAAGAAACAAATGAAGTATCATTCACATTTTTTGCTGCTGATTTTAATTAAAACAACCTTGTAATTAATGTTGCTATTGAGCCCTTGATTTGCTGTAAGCATAAAACACAATCTGCCATTTGAGTTCTCTGTATTGTAATTCATTATCCCTATCATGATTGCAATCAAAAGGGACATAATCAATAACACCAAAAATAAATTTCTTAAAGGAACAACACTCTGTGGAGTGCTTGGCTAAAGCGTTTTCCTTATTCCCAACTCTGATGGCGTATAAGTGCTCATAAATTCTTTTTCTAAAACCCCCTATTGTTTTTTTCCTATGGAGAAAGCCTCACAGGTGCTGTACCTAGTGAGATGTACCACAAATGTAGCACTACAAGTGAAAAATCCTGGTACCAGGTATGTCTTTCCAGTCCTGCTATCAACAAAATAAAATGACTTTCTTGAATGTATCTACACTGAACACAGTGGTAACACTTATACGTCCCTCTCTTAAACGTTCCACCATTTTTACTGAAAGGTCTTTCTAAATAAGTTTCAATGTTTTTACTTTACTATTAATGAAATAATGTTTGTCTCCCATCACTCTTTTAACTTCTTAACTAACTTCTAATATCTTTCAATTGTTCTGTATGTCCGTTTGATAGCAACACTGTCAAGAGAAAAAACAAGGGCATAGAAAAAGACCATTATTTTGAATCAGTCTGGCAAATATTTGCCCTTTCTGTTTCAGTGTGGTCTTGATCAAAACATTTTTGTATGACATGTGTTGGATACCTCCTGTTCACAAACCTCTTTTGTAACACTTGGGTGAAAAAAATCTATTTTTTCTCTGCCAGTGGTTACATTTTAATTCTAACCAACTGCCCCTTGACAATGTTGTGTTTAATATATGTTAGGAGCATGCTAGAATAGTGCAAAAAAGCATTACTGCACACATTTTTATAACTGATCATGGTACTCAATTTCTTCTTGTTAATGTCTCCCCCCTCCAAGTCCAAATAGCAAACCTTCGTGTAGTGAAAAAAACAAGAAATTTCCAAAACAATCTGTGCTACTGCTCATTTTGCTTAAAAATGACTCTACTTTACTAACCGTTCTCCTCCATATAAAAAGAAAAAAATCATTAATGAATCAGAAATAAGAGAAAACATTTTCATGCTTAACTGGGTGCCATTAGTGCATCCATAGCCACTGTCCTTTGATGATAATAAGCTCCCTCAAACATGAAAAAGTTGTTGCTCAATACCTGGTCAATACCTTCTGTCAAAAACTTGACTTCACTCACCATATAATGCTCACTCCTGTTTAACATGAAAACTGGCCATTCAAGGCCAATGTCACAGGGAATGCAGCTGTATAATGAACGAACATCAACTGTGACTAATAGATCTTCCTTCTCAATAGTGACTTCTTTGATTTTACTAAGAAAATCAAAAGAATCCATTATAAATGAAGGACTTGTACTAAAGTAAACAAAGCTCTGTACACACATTTTGACACTTCTTCCAACTCGGAAGCAAAGGCTGACACAATAGGTCTTCTGTTTCAGAAGTTATAATAAATGGTAGTCTCCTAAATCAAATCCTTCTAGATTAGTGTCTTATTTCAATTTGATAACGAGGTAAGTAGACTAGTCATGAAGCAAACAAAAAAGTTAATATCTACAACATAGTAGGAGTAAAGTGAACAGTTGATATTTACAGCATGGTCTGTCTCCATCCCATGTGCTTATGTACCCTCCATTCAAGATGATTTACAGATGAATCCATAGACAAGCCCAAGATTGCAAAGTCTGAGTAGATATTATCTCCCAGAAGAGAAGGGACCTCCTATTACTGTGAGCCCCCTCAGTGCACCCCCTGTGGCTGCCCTAGTAGATAAGCACACTGTATCATATGAAGATATACAAACTATAGCATATCCTTGCAGGAATACCTGACACCATCACTTCTCACAGATGGCCCCTAACATGTGGACAACAGAGTTAAAAAAATCAAAGAAAGCAATTGATGTAAAAATTTAAGTACCAAAGTGTTGTCATTCAGGCACAGTGTCTTGCTACGCAGTTCAGTATGGAGATAACTGATGTGTTGCATGGCATTCATATGCGTGCTGGTCACCTCCATTAGCACTTCCACGAGGACATGAACACAAGATCTTATATAATGACTGGTTCTAAGTGGGATATGGTGACACATACCTCCTCCATTGCCACTTCAATGTGGACAGTTTCAAGTGCTATCATTGCTGTCTATAGTAGCAGTGTTGATCATCGTGATGGTAGGGTATGTATGCAGGGTGGCCATATATAGGGGCTATTGCAAGGTGCAGATGCAGCACCAGAGTCAGGAAGTACAAGTTGTTTTGCCACGCCTTGCCATAGCTGGTCTAGTCATCCTACCTCCACCGGTAGGACAGCTCACAAGTGGATAACATTGATGTCAGAGTCCCTTAGTAGAACACAATTCCTGTCATGGGAGGGCCTTAGCCCTGTCACTCATAGCCAGTGGAGAAGTATCAGGTCATCAACATATAGTGATGTCCCATCTGTGTAACAGAAGGTTGTGTTCCTTGATCAGGAGTATGTTCTTACATCATAAGACCTTGTCTCTACCTCCCATGACGTGAACCCCTCCCCATCTAGTCTGTAACAAAGTCCATGTTTCATTGTGGCCCATAATCCCCTGCTCATAATGATGACTATGATGCATTCCATCCTCCATCATGTGTAGTGCATGTGGTGATGTCTGCTACACAGAGTGGCCAAGCCATGCACTGCCCATTATGACCAATCATTAACAAACCATGCATCATGTTTGTTCGTTGTGACACTGCATGGTTACTGTGTGCTCATCATGGCCCATAGTTCTGGACTAGTCATTCCCACTTTGCTTGTATTGCCATGCTTTGTGCCTGTCATAATCTTGAGGGATATCTTCCTGCCTGTGCTTCCTATATGTATTGTTCTGTGATGGAAATGTAATATTCCTAGGCATTCCTCTGATAAAGTACATATATTTTGCCCTTTTTTATTCAAGAAAGTAAATTGTGATTAAATCATTTAGACTATCAAAACTACATTAAAATGTTTAGACATTCTGTTGCATGAAAAATAAGAAATCTGCCAAACAGTACAAAAATGGTGGATCTGAAGAAGTTTATATTTAATAAACGAAAGCACGAATCCATTGTTTTTGTACTGTTTTGCATTTTACTGCATTTTTACTGGCTGTTGTACCTGTCAGAGTCTCCGTGGCCTGCTGGTTTCTTATTTTTATTGTTTTTTTTTACTTTTCAGTTTCAAGATTCTGTTGCAAGAGGCAAATACTGAAATTAAGTTATGTGCATCCTGTGTTACACATACATAAAAGCAATGTCTAATATTATATAAGTCATATTGCATAATCCTCCAATCAATAGATCTTTGGGATATCTCTGTCTTTATTTACAGTCTTTAGAATAGTGCACATAGCTGTGATAAAGATGTCTTCTGTTGCATGGAGAAAAGATGTTCAACAAACAATGCAATAAATCAACATGTGAGGTGATATACTTTCTCAGCGTTTAAATATATACATACACACACGTGTGTGTGTGTGTGTGTGTGTGTGTGTGTGTGTGTGTGTGTGTGTGTGTGTGTGTGTGTGTGTGTGTATATATATATATATATATATATATATATATATATACACACACACACACATACATATATGGAGTTTTTTACCTTTGTCAAATAGCATTGTCGACATGTATAATGTTGACACCAAATGATCGACATTATGCATGAAAAGATACTACTGTGCAAGCACCGAGAATGAATCTCAACATGTGCAAAAAATGTTTAAACAAATAATAAAAGAAAACATCATTTTTTGCAGGGGGCAAGCTCTTCTGTACTCCTCACACCCCCTGATATATGGTCTCGGCCATATCGTCTTCGAACATTTAAAAGTTCGATCTACTGAAGGAGATATATATATATATATATATATATATATATGTGTGTGTGTGTGTGTGTGTGTATCTATATCTATATCTATTTCTCTCTCTCTCTCTCTCTCTCTATATATATATATATATATATATATATATATATATATATAGGTATGCTAACTCCAAGACAGCACAATTCTCCAGGAAAGGCTGAATTAGCCAAGTATCTTTCAATCTACCTATGCATATAGCTTTCATACATCTATGTTCCTATATATGCAGATTATATTTCATTATCTAACACCCACAAACACTGAAAACAGGTTAATGTTGCAGTGACATCAGTGTTTTAAATAAAACAAAAACAAGAGGGAAAAGTGAAAGATAATATTGGTAATTATATAATTATGTAGGATATAGCTCAGTTTGAATGTCTATTTCCCTACAGAAAGTAGCATAAAATAGTTTGCACTGTATTTCTGCCTTCAGCTTTTTAATATTGTTAGAGTAATCTTAAATGCATACTGTACATTTTTGAATAATTTACTAAATTTGCCTCAGCAGCTCCTGCTAGCAGACCTTTCCATGCTTCATGCATATAAAGGTATAATTGCATTATCAACTTATTCAAAAAGTAAAATTATCCATTCTCATATAAATGGATATATTTTAGGTATATACAAAGTAAAATTATCCATTATCTTATAAATGGATATATTTTAGGTGTATACAAAGTAAAATTATCCATTCTCTTACAAATGGATATAGTTTAGGTATTTTAGGTACATGCAAAGTAAAATTATCCATTCTCTTATAAATGGATATCTTTTACGTATATACAAAGCAAAGATAAGTGAACCACACTGTTTATAAGAATTTCCAGTACTGCTTCTTAAACAGTGAAAAGGTAGAATGCATCTAATGGTTTCCTTCTGGAATGTGTTTAATGGTTTGTTTGTAGACTGCATCTAATGGTTTCCTTGTTGAATGCATCTAACGGTTTTGTTGTTTAATGCATCTAATGGTTTCCTTGTTGAATGCATCTAATGGTTACCTGGCTTGTAGACTGCATCTAATGGTTTCCTTGTTGAATGCATCTAATGGCTTCCTTGTCGAATGCATCTAATGGTTTCCTTGTGGAATTCCATTCCAAATAGTACCAAGATGCACTCCTCCAAAAAAAGGAAGCCAATCTGGTGGTCCCCTGCCATAAACAAGTTATACAACAGAAGGAAGAAATTGTTGCAGAAAAGAGGAAAATCTCAGGATACAAAAAACTCCCTTACCAGCCTCAGTAAGAAACTGAGATCCCTCATAAAATCCTCCAAAGCTAGTTATGAAAATAAAATTGCCAAAGATTCTAAGGACAACCACAAGGCATTCTATAGTTATGTCAGATCTGCTCTGAGCTACAACAGAATGGCACTAAATATACTGATCCCAAGGATATTTCCAATATCTTGGCAGATCGATTCAGTGCCAACTTCGCCCCCCTCTCACCTCCTAAAGGGCCCATCTCAATACCAAAAGATTGCGAAATACTGGCAATCACGGCCACACAGGTAAAAAACGCACTCTCCAAAGCTAAGAATACAGCATCCATGGGACCAGATGACATCCCGGGCTGTGTACTACATGAACTACAAAATTAACAGGCACCTCACCTAAGTGTCATGTTTAATCATAGCCTCACCTCAGGCTTCATGCCCAATGAGTGGCGTACAGCTGCAGTTATCCTACTCCACAATGGGGGATCCACCTTGGACCCCAGGAACTATCGTCCCATCAGCCTAGTGAGCCTGATCTGCAAAGCCATGGAATGCATTATCATGGAACTTATAAACAAAGACATTGGCAACCTTTAAATTCCGGACCCCATCCAGTTTGGTTTCGTGAAGGGCCGATCTCCTCAGCCTGACTGACTTCTTCGAATCAGTTTCCAGAGCCGTGGATGAGGTAAGACAGTCCACACAGCCTACCTGGACCTCGCCAAGGCCTTTGACACTATCCCCCACTCTGGAATCACAGATAACCCTACTAAGCTGGGCATTAATCCCTACGTCACTCAACAGGTCACAAACTGGCTTACTAACAGAACCCACACTGTAAAAGCAGCTGACTCCAAATCCAGTTCCAGACAAGTGACAAGTGGAGTACCACAGGGTTCAGTCCTGAGACTGCTCTTGTTTGGCATCTACTTCTCTGAAGTACAGGACAACACCAAGGGGACTCTGGCTAACAAAGTTCACAGATGACTACAAACTGGGAGCCATTATCAAATCCCCAAGTGATGTGGATATTCTACAAAAGGGCCTTACAGAGACAGATGCTTGGTGCCAGAGCCATGGACTCAAGCTCAATGCCAAGAAATGTATAATTATCCCCTTTGGGAAAAAACATGTATCCATGAATTGTCTCTTTTCCTTATGTAAGATGCCAACAGACCTTCACTTTTGTAATGTTGAAATTCTCTTAACATGGGACAGATGTCATTAATAATTTCAAAATACATCTCTTTTAAAAAAAGGTATATTTTTTCTTTTTAGCCTTTTTGTTTAGTGTCAATGTCACATCAGGAAGCACACTCATCTTTAATGTCGAACATTCCATGTTTTATTCCCACACCAAGTGGATTGATTGATGACACTGTGGTGCAGCATAAGGGGGGGGATACCACTCCTGAGTGTGCCATCCTTCAGATAAGATGTTAAACTGAGGCCCCTTCTGTTTGAGTTGGTGGTAGCTCAGGTGGATATAAAAGATCCAACAGAGCCTATCTAAAGGAGTAGGGGAAGTTCCACAAAGCCCTGACCAAATTTCCCCTAGTAGTAGAAATATCACCTTGATTCTCCCCCGAAGAGAGGCTACTAGCTGGAAGGCACTAACCCAGTCAACAAAGGATAAATAAATAAAAATTATCTTAGTCCTTTTTATCAAGTCTGAAACTGAAAAGAGTAAAAGCAATATATATCTTTGTTTGAATATGTGTAACAATGTAGCAAAAAAACACAAAAGGCCAAGCACCAGAAACCTCCACAGCAATAAAAAGTGAAGAACAAAATAATCAATAAGCTGCTGAGGATAGGCTCCAGAGTCCCAAACAAGCATAAAAGATATATGAAGAAATCTCAGCTGAGCAGTACTACTTTATTATAACTCACACTAGCGTTTTCACAAAATGCTTCATCAGGTGTATGAGCTCAGATTTCTTCATATATTTTTTATGCTTGTTTGGAACTCTGGAGCCTATCCTCAGCAGCTTATTGATTATTTTAATGTGTAACAATGTGATTAATTGTACTTGCAGTTTAAAAGCTAACAAAGCAAGCAAAGTGAGTCAGTGGCATAACTGACCCTTCAGACATTGTTTCATGATACACTCCATGGGTATTCAAGGTAATGTATGCATTACAGGCAGTTGAACTGAGGTAATGTTATTTAATCATGCAGTAACTGTGGAAAATTGCTAGGTGTTGTCTTGACACTTATGACACCCTCATGTGTGTGCTTCTCATTTCTGTTTGATGTTGTTGTGACTTTTGTATATTTAAGGTTCCTTGAACCATCACATTGCAATTCTAAGATTCGGAAACAGTTAAATGAACCCATACAGATGCTGTGATGCAGCTGTGCTAAGTATCCTGCTCTTTTTGAGAATTTTAAGATGTTTCTCACATTTGCAGCAATACTTCCTCTCTGAATCTTGTCAAATACACAAATGTTTTAGAACACTTTATTATTTACCTTAATAGTAAAGAATTGTAACAACATAATCCTTGATGAAGTGTCATTAAGGCAACAATACTTACCCTTACTCTGTCTTTTGTTTCCCCATCTACCTATAACCTACAAGAAGTAACTCTCTCCCTGTCTGTTAATTTCTGAAATACAATAGAACTCTACTGATTACATATTTAACATCCAGTTCTTCCTACCCACTATACCTCTGCTAAGAATCTCCTTTATAGTTTTTCCATTTTGGTGTGGAGGGTGTATGTGTGTTTGTATGTGTATATATGTGTCTTTTGGCACATGACTGTCTGTAATTCTCTCATAACATATACATGTGTGTGTGATAGTGTAAGTAATATTCATCAATTTGTATTCAGTGTTCTGAAATTCAGCCAAATGTGATGTCATTGTGCTGCCATAATGCAAATAAACATAAAACTGCACAATGACATCATGATGACATGCTTAGTGATGGTGATTAAACATTTTCACTTTAAATTTGAGAAATAATGTTAACACATATGTATATACAAATGTTATATATAAAGTTTTATATGTACATATTAAAGTTACACACGCACACACACACACACACACACACACACACACACACACACACACACACACACACACACACACACACACACACACACACACACACACACACACACACACACACACACACACACACACACACACACACACACACACACATATATTTATGCCTTGATCTGTGTTATGTACACTATTTTGTTATTTGATTAACAATACAAAAATCTCTTTATTAAAGACTGTATATTTTTCTTCTCTCCAGGCCCTTGGCACCATTAGTTTCTAAGAGGATGTTAGTTTACTTTATCTTCACACTATCTTTGTATTGCTCTTTTATTTTGGCTCCACTCTGCACATTTTCAAATGACTTTATCTTAGGGGTTCCATAACTATAGACCTGCTTCAAACCTTTCGTCTTAACTTAGTAACTTGATGAGTGAGTGTCCTTCATTCCATTATGTTTACTCTGCTATTTACAGTACTTTTATAGCATAACTTTTTTTGTTAGGGAACCCATTTTATTCAGTGCCATCATTCCAGGATGACATAGCCAATGTGTAGCAGCACCCAAACAGAAATGCGTACCGGCCTACCATTTAATCCTTTATTCTTTATTAGTCTGACTATGGCTTCTTGCAGCAGTAGTATAGGATAGAAATGGTTGCAGTTGTTATTCCTGTTTATTAACAGGCACTTAAATATTATCCCACTCCATTATTCATGCTACAATTAATCTCAGGTTTTTGAAGAGAGGCTTGCTTTGAGTGTTTTGTTTATGTTTGAAGTGGCATTCTGTAACTGACACTCAAGAAAAAAATGCGGATTAATGTATTCCACAGTACTTATTAGAATGAAAGCAAAACAAAAATAAGTAAATACATAAACAAAAAAGAGATTAAATATAGTTATATATTATCAGAATAATGAATAAAAAAATGAAAACTGTTTACATGCATTTCTAAAGTATTTAAATTGACAGACATTAATTTTATATGGATAGTTTAAAGTGAACAATGTCATTCCTTAGTGGACTTACAGAAGTCTCTTTCTTTCTCTTTCATGCTCTGTTCTCTGTCATACATGCGAAACACACACACACACACACACACGCACACACGCACACACGCACACACACACACACACACACACACACACACACACACACACACACACACACACACACACATCCATGCACGCATACACACATTCTCTTGCTATCTAACTCTATGTCTCACAAGCAGAATGCAGTATTTATAAGAACTGCATTGCTTAAAGAATCAAGCACTGCATGTTTATCAATAAACAAAATAAGACAGATATCAAAGTACTGACAACCAAAAAGACAGACTGAGATAAAAGTAAACAGAAAAAAAATTTGTGGACGGAAACAATCATCCGGATAGAGCTACATGCAACACTTGAATAGACTTGTCAGTACCTACATGTGTTTTTATTTAAGACTTTCATGCTTATAACACCCTTATAATAAGTAAAATATTAAGAATAATGAACTGAAAGGCAGAATCACATAGTGCATTCTTGACTACTACATCATTATTTTTATTATGCTGATATGAGAAAGCTTAATGCTAAACTTTCAGGTTCTAGACTGAAACATCAGTCAGCAAGACACTTGCAGAAAAGGCTTCAATAAACATATTAATTTTAGTAAAATTACATGACGCTAAAATGGTGCCAATTGTATTTATTAGAATAAGCTATGTAGATGGATGATTATAATGATGTTCAAGTTACTCATTGCTATGGGGGAATATGACACTCAGCTTTGCTTCTTGCCACTCTAGACCCCAGATGTTAAGGAGAAAGTGGTGTAATGCCTAATCATAATTTAGTGCTTAAGTGCTGTTTGTCACAAGTATAAATGTTAAGAACAGACAGAGCCCTGCTGCTCTTTCTAAGGGTCCTCCTGATGACTCAGTTAAAGTGCCACAGCTGTGTTTATCTTGTAACTTGCCTCTCCTTATTTTCTAAACAAAGTTCTTTTGCTGTGACAGCTCTATCAGTTACGAAGCTGTTCAGCAAGTCATTTACCCTTTGAATAAACATACACTTTCTCATTTGTACTTTAGGAGTATAATGCTCAGCAATCCTTACATCATCAAACTTGGACTCCATATTTAACTGATACGAAAAGTGTAAATTATGAAATATAGTTAATACAGTAAAAGATGCCTAATCACATTTCCAGGAAACGGCATTGTGTTTTGGTTTAATAGCCTGTTAGTACTGACGTGATATGGGAATCTCATTTATTCTTAGACTGTTTTGTCTGCCACATATACAACACTGTAATTGCAAAGAAAGGGATCACAAAAGTCATGTTAAACAGACCATTTTTTGCAGTAATGTTGCTGCATATGCACGTTCACTAGATCACAGTGGTGGGATTGGTTTTACAGCAGCTTTTACGCACTGTTTATTGTAGTTCATTTTATCAGGGATACTGACCTCTAAATTTTTCTCATACTTTAAAGCCTTCAAGGATTTTCTCATGAGTCTGTAGCTGTGACTAAGATTACAAGAACTGGCATACAATAGCCTACATTTTTTTCACAATTAAAAGACACGCTTGTACTTTGATACCATCTCTCATTTAAAAGAAATGTGACAAAATCAAAGAAATATATGAAACAATAACAATAATGTTTGCTCATTCCAGTTTTTTAAACATTTTTATTTTTTCATATCTACCACCTTCTGAAGAAATTATGAAAAACATAAATAAAAATTATGCCCAGGACCAAGCTCTGTGGAATACAAGTGGCTATTTTATAGGCATTCCATAGAGTAGATATTTATAGCTCTGGCAGGAAAACACATAGCATTAAGAATATATATTGTTTTATTCTACGAAATGAGGTTTTCATTTCTCATCCTTTAATCGTCTATCCTATGACTCAGCAAGTCACTTAATTAAGACATGATTTTGTGCATTTTGTGGGCCTACCTAGTTAAGAAAAAACTTATCTCCAACTTGGTATGTGACAACATAATTTCACATTTGCATTCTGATTCTTCTTTGCAAAGTATCCATTATTAACAATCGGATGAAAATGGGTTAAGTAGGTGAGACCTCTCAACTGTCCCTGATTTTCAGGACGTCCCTGATTCTGACTCAAATTTTAGCTCTGTCCCTCTTAATCCCTCCTAAAACTGGTGACTTTTGGAGGAAAGTTGGTGAAGTAAACTTAATGAATAATGGCAATAATTAAGAGTTGTAGATTTCTTTTACCTCACAAAATGTACATTAATCCATATGTTGTGATTCTGTGAATGTCTCACGTTAATAGCACAAGTATTTTAAAAGTGTCCCAGATTGTCCCTGATTGTTTCTGGCTTTGTCCCTGATTCTGTTGAAATTTATCCCTAATTGGTTGAGAGGTATGGGTGAGCTGACCTGAAATACATAGCAATAACCTTTGCCCATCACCAACTGTGTCCCCCACAGCCACATCCAAGCATGTGGAACAATGCCATGATAAGCAGTAACATAATGGTTTGTGCAGAGCTGAGCCTATCAATACAGGTCTGTGTTTTTATATAATCAGCAGGGAGTGGGGTTGAGGGGACTTTTTCTTGAGTGTTAGTTATACTATGCCAATGCAAATGTAACAAAACACTCAAAGCAAGGCTCTCTTCAACAACCTGAGGTTAATTGTAGCACAAACAAATTTATTTGGTGAATAATGAAGTGAGAGAATGTTTAAGTGCCTGTTAAACATATATAATGAAAACTGCTAGAAATACTTAAAGTACTTTGTCAATGTTTAAGTCCACATTATAGTATTGGTAGATTATGTACTGTGGTGTCCCCTCCCCATATCATTCCTAATTTATGTGCAGCGTCTCTTAATAAAAAGTTAGTACGTTTATTAATGAGGCTGTACTCACATAAACCTATGCTAACTCTCTATGATGTCACCATTAGAATAGCAAGGGATTACATCCATAGACTTTAATGGAAACATCCCGTGCATATGCACAATGGTGTGGCCATTAAAGTCTATGGATACATCTCCATGCTATCCCTGTGTTAATATCAAAGGGACTAAAGCTCACTGGAAGCCATGGTAACATCAACATAGTAAAACTAGTATTTTAAGAGTTTTTTTTTAACTGGGTCACCTGCATTAAGAATTATAGATGGAAATGACATTCATATCTGTAGACAATACTGAAGTTTTCACCAATGTCTGTGCAGGAAAATTGCATAGTATGGATGCAAACATACTGAGTCCATGATATAAATTGAACACTAGAAGAGACTGTTTGAACACTATGAATAAAAAAGGTAATGTATTGTTAGTAGAACTGTTAGTCTTTGTGAGGGAGGGATAGCATTTTCAATGTATCCAAAAATAAATGCTTACTCGTCCTGTAAATTTATTTAAAAAAACAGGTTATGCTCACACTTGCAATTTAACCATCTGCATATGGAGCTATATCACTGCATAGAAAATTGAACTACTGAGATGTGATGAAAAGGGAACAAATAGCCTTGTAACCAATTGGGAGAGGCTTGGAGGTTGACAGGCATGCAAAGAAAAAGCATGCAGAAAAAATGTGCAGTTGAAGTAGAGACAATATTTAAATATGAATAAAAAGTGCCACATTTTGTGATTAGAGCAATTATCTCCTTTGAAGGAGGAGTATTATGTTAACCCATTGCAGTTATTACAACTAATCAATGTAATTAACGAAAATAAAATTATTATTTCACTGCAGTCGTGGATTTTTTGTCATGTTGTGTAATACCATCGTTCTTCAGTAGTATTACATAAATGTTAATGCATTGTCTTCATATTATATTGTTGTTCAGGGAGCTTTTCTCCCTGGGACTCCATTGAAAACGGGCTCTTCTTGGCCCAATAGACTATCCTGGTAAACAAACTGTAAAATAAAATAAAATGAAAATAAATAATTTTGTAAGCCTGATATGTATTGAAATATTTATGAACGATAATGAAGGGTTGCTATACGGATGTTTGATAATACAATATAAATAGGTTAAGCAGTTAAATATATTATATGTGTCGTATGATTATATGCATGATCAAAGGCTTATTTTTTAAAACTAAGGGTCCCTTCTATAAGGGATAGAATTTAATAGGTGTTTAATGATTATTGCCTTATTAATGCTTTCATTGAGACATTAACAATGTTTATATTAGTTTGTTTGCTTACTTGTTTATCTGCACTGCAGACAATGTCCACTAGTGTGAGCAACAGATGAAAGAGAATTGGTGGTTCGGTCATTTGGCCTTCCTGATAATATGCAAATTAATGGAAGAAGAAAAATGACTATTAACCATTTGTGAAAGTTAAACATGTGATTTCCAGTGGTGCTTATAATGCTTCATGGACTGTAAAATGGGGCTAAGTATATTAATAGAAAGTGCTAAATATAGAGTGTCTTTGTCACCTTCACTTCTATTGGAATGCTAATGGAAGTCACAGCAGAGATGAAACTGGCTGAGCAGGGGTAAGCAACAGGTAGGAACATAAAATAAAAGGAAAACGAAGAATGATGTAGGTAAGAGTAAATGTAAGACCAAGTAAACTTTGACTGGAAATTAAAATGACATAATTTGGTGGACCTCTGGAAGAAGACTATAATCTGAATTTCTGGCAACAAGGGTTTGGGAGGGGAATGCAACATACATTGTCATAGGGCAGCTGATAAAGCTTGTCTACTCAGATGGTTAAGGATATTTGAGGACAGTAGGAATGAAGCATTATGAATGATAAAGTGGCAATTTAGGATAACAATCTACTGAGTATTGTGGTGGCAGTTTACGATAACAATCTACTGAGTATTGTGATGGCAGTTTACGATAACAATCTACTGAGTATTGTGAATATTTAAAAGAAGAGATTAATGGGTACATACAGAAGATGCAGCAAAGGAAGAGGAAGTGACATTATTAAGACATAAGGTGTAAAAGGTAATGTTGTAGCATGGAGTTATGTAGCTTGTGTTTTAAATAAATGTTGTGTGAAAGTTAGGTTTTACAGTATGTTGTTATAATAACTTTTCAGAACCAGGTTGGAATACCTCTGAATGCAGAATATTAATTTGCCTGAAAAATGCTGCACCACTAAAATACAGGTGTCGTTATAGGCAGCGTATGACTGATGTTTAAATATGTATAAAAATTGTGATAAGAGTTAAGGAAAATGGAAATATCTATAAATGTGCTATTTTTATAACTACAATAAAATGGCTTGTTATTAAGAATAAGAAGTGTCCAACGGTGTAGTTTAAGTTGTTTATTTACTCCTTTCTAAAAAAGTGGGAGCTCATATTTCACCATAATTGCATCGTCAACTCACTTTCACATTGCTACTGCATTTATTAACAACTAATTAATGCTGTTTACTGTATTGTATATATTGTATACAGTTGTTTAATTGTTTTTTGTTTCAGATTTGCTTTAGATTCATACTGCTTGTGATAACTGAATCTGTCTGCATGCATTAAGTTTGTTTCATGTGTTTAAAATAATTAACAGATTTTTAAGAAAAAAAAACTAAGGTATAATGGTGTGAGCATGTGTGTGTGTGTGTGTGTGTGTGTGTGTGTGTGTGTGTGTGTGTGTGTGTGTGTGTGTGTGTGTGTGTGTGTGTGTGTATGTGTCTGGGTGTGGGTTTCTGTGTGTGTGTGTGTGTGTGTGTGTGTGTGTGTGTGTGTGTGTGTGTGTGTGTGTGTGTGTGTGTGTGTGTGTATCCTTTACTTGGCAGAGTTTCACAGTAAATCTGAATGATTCAGAGACTGGTCTCCTGCTACAGTGGTATACAGACACCATCTGTAGTGTAAATGGCAGTCTTGCTGACAAGGCCCTATATAAATGTAGCAACATTTAGGTCAGGGTCATGAGATTTATCCATGTTTTCTCCTCCAGAAATGGTGCCAGCACAAGAATAGTGAGATATTGTGATTTAGGGAATTCCACTACTGAATTACTTTGGTCACAAGGAGTAAAAAGTGTGTGCTGTCTTTTGACAATATACATCCATTCACTCCTATGGCTGGACTGGCACACACAGCACAACTGAGGGTAGGTTTCATCAAGCTGTCCATGTGTGAGTGAATGTGTGTGTGTGTGTGTGTGTGTGTGTGTGTGTGTGTGTGTGTGTGTGTGTGTGTGTGTGTGTGTGTGTGTGTGTGTGTGTGTGTGTGTGTGTGTGTGTGTGTGTGTGTGTGTGTGTGTGTGTGTGAATATGTGTGTATGAGTGAAGCTGGAGTGTGTCTGTAGTGGCATCTTTACAGCTGCCTTGATGTGTGTATGAGTGAGTATGTATGTGTGTGTTTATGTGTGTGTGTGTGTGTGTGTGTGTGTGTGTGTGTGTGTGTGCATGGGTGCATTTATATGATGGAAGGTGCCTGCACAATCAGAATTCATGGGCTAGCTGGGGAAAACTAGTTAAGACAGGCTTGCCAGTGCAGAGTTTGATTCAGTGATATGGTAATGAGCTGCTTCTGATGACCCTCCGCTGGGCCACTAATCAAGGTGCCAGAAATGCCCCAACAACCTTCCAGAGGCTGGTAGATCATGTCCTAGCAGGAGCAGGAGATTATGCCCTTGTGTACCTGGATAATATTGCCATCTATAGCTATTCCTGGCATGATCACCTTCAGCATGGCAGGGTGGTTCTGGAAAGACTGCAAAGGGCAGGGTTAAACATTAAGCCCAGTACGTGTCAGGTGGGTATGGGGAGAGGTCTTCTACCTAGGACATAGAGTAGGCAGTGGTAAGATCAGATCAGAACCTGTCAAAGTTGAAGCTATTCATTTGTGGCCTGCCTCTGTTACCAAAAAGCAGGTGAGGGCATTCTTGGGGACAGTGGGGTACTGTAGAAAGTTCATTCCAAATTATAGTACAATAGCTGCTTCCCTAACAGACCTGATGAGAAAAAACAGGCCATATAAGGTAGTGTGGAGACCGCCCTGTGAGCAGGTGCTTCAAAAGCTTAAAGGCACTTTGGGAGGACCCCCTTTGTCAGCCAGTCCAGATTACAGCAAATAATGTGTTGTGCAGGTGGATACTTTGAACCATGGACTGCAGGCTGTATTCAGCCAGTTTTCCTCAGAGGGAGAAGAGCTGTGCTATATCTCAGCTGTAGACTCCAGCCTAGGGAGGAATTTTATGCAGTAGCAGAAAAAAAATGTCTAGCCATAGTATAGGCACTGCAGAAACTTCAACCCTTATCTGTATGGAAGGAAATTCACTGTAGTTACAGGTCACACTCCCTTAACATGGCTACATCAAGCTAGCCAGCAAAATGTCAAGTTATTAAGGTGGAGCCTAGGCTTGCAGGAATATAACATGACAGTGGAGCTCCATATTGGTGTCATCAATGTCAGTGCAGATGGACTCTCAAGACAGGGTATGGGCAAATGTGTTTCCATACAGGCTCATGTCCCTCAAGCCACATTTCTCCAGGGTCACTTGAGAAAATAGCTTGAGTCTTCAAAGGGAGAAGAGATGTGATGATGAGTGGTATTGCCAGCTATGCCAGGAGGAGTAGGGCAGTGGATGTGTAACAAATGCCTGCATAGTTAGTTTTATAAATAATTATATATCATTTGTATATCAAACTGATTTGTACAGATGCTTGTGTTGAAAATGTATTTGTAAAGTTGCTTGTGTTAAAAATGTATCAACAGTGTGTCCTGCTGGACAGAAATGAAATCTACATGTATGTCAGACTGTACTATTGTAGAAAAAAACTATAACCAGTAACCAATCCAGTAAAGCAGCCACAGACAAAAAAGCTACACGTTGCCAATACATTAATGCACTAAAAAAAAAGGTAAGGGAATACAAGGGATTAAACACTTTCATCTATAAATTCAGACTTCTTCAGCATCATTGATTAAACCTGTTTGAACACTTAAATAGCCCACCCTGTATACCACGTCAGTACACAACCAATCATAAAACAACTATTGTTAAAAAAAGGAACAAAGACTTATCAAACTATATATGATTTTAACTTCAATAAAATTTCAATCAAAATGTGATCATTCAAACCGGGGTGGGGGCACTGTGGTGTTTAATTTGAGTTGCCACTGCAACTCCCTAAATCAAGTCTTCCAATGGTCCCTCCCTAGGATCACTCACAATATGGTCTAGCCCAAAAAAACAAAAAATTGTGATCAGAATGATTGACAATGTGTTTGGCCAAAGAATTTTTCAAGTTCATCTTCCTTACATCCAGAAGATGTTCTTATATTCTTTCTCTCAACCTTATTTGTGTTTTGCTCATGTAAAACTCATTGCATTTCTGGCAAATTGCCGGGTATAAACCCCTTGTGTGTTACAACTGCAATGGAGCTTGGATCTGATTTTAATTCCATTGACCATAACCTGGTCACTAACCTATATGTATTTACTTTGGCTACAAAAGCCACATTTGGAAGTGCCAGGCTTTTTGTTACTAATGAAACCACCCTAGTCACTATTCTGTTATAAAATATTTTTTATAGCTTTACCCCTCCGATAAACAAAAGCTGGTCGATCCCTAACCTTTTCCAGAATGTCACTACAACAAGAAAAGATAAACCAGTTCTTGCACAACACATCCCTGATATAAAAATCTTCCAAACAGAATTCCATTACAAAAGCCAAGTGATGGTTACTTTTCGGAATAGTAGTGTGATTAAGCATTTTTGTCACTGAGCTAAAATAAGTTCTTAATAACAGGAGAATATCTCACTTCTCACTCTTACTAGCCACTTCCAACATCACTGTGGAAACCAGCTTTTAGAGGTAACCCTAGCCAAAAACATGCCTGCCAATAATTTACTTTCTAAAATTAATTAGTTGCCGTCAGAAACCATCCTGGCCAGTCAAATATATTGTCCTTTAACTAGAACTTGTTTCTGATGGTCAGAATGATTACTCTCCTAATGTAGCAAACTGTTGCAATCTGTGGGTTTTCTGTAAATCGTACTTGAAAAACATTGTTACAAATCATTTTTTCAAAGCTTAACATCTAAATAACTAATAAAATCCTGTTTAAAAGAAATAGTGAATCTAAAAATGATGTGGTAGAATTCAAATAATCAATAAAACTGTTGATCTCACTAACAGGCCTATCCCACACAATAAAGATATCATCCAGATATTGGAGATACTGCTTCCAAGGCTTAATGGGAAACCTTTCAAACAAGAACTGCTTTTCCCACTGAAGGAGAAAGATGTTAGCAAAAATGGGGGCACAAGAAACCCCCATGGCAACACCCTTAACCTGGTGAAAATATTGTTCCTCCAAAAATACAAAATTGTTTTTAAGTACAATTTCCATACAGGTGTCCAGGATGTTGATATTATTGTGAATGTTGTCTAAACTGGTGGATTCACAAAGAAAGTCATAAAACCAAGCTAAACCAATGGAATGAGGAATAACACTAAATAACTCCATTACATCAACTGTGAGAAAAACAACATTCCTGGAATAACTGAGGTTCTTTAACTTCAACAAAAAAATCCTAGAATCCTGGCATAGATGGTTAAAGGAGCCTAATGATTTCTTCAACTTCAGGTCAATATATTTACCAAGGGGGGTGACTTTTTGACTTCTTGGCATTAACAATGGGTCTAATTGATGGGTCCGTGGTTCTTTTAAGTATCTTTTGAATTCCAAAAATACAAGGCACAATGGGATACTTAACATGAAAGTAATCAAACAATTCAAGAACAATTTCACCCTGATCCAATAAATTCTGCAACAAATAGTCAATTTTTCCTGTAAGCCAGATGTAGAATGTTTAGAGGTGTTTCCTCATATAAATCACAATCCAAAATATAACTCTTCATCATATTTAAATAATTGTCATTATTGATAATAACCACACATCCCCTTATCCGGTTTCATTACCCTTAAACTTTTTTCATTGGCAAGTTCAAACAGCAATGCACACTCATGGGAATTCAGATTGCAACCTCCTACAAACTCAAAATGATGGTGTTGTAAAGTTCTGAAGTCAAATTCCACAAGCTTTTCAAAAATCATTAAGGGTAATGCAAGGAGTGGGTTAAAAGTATTTCTGTGACTACAACAAATCCCATCAAAACCAACCTGTTTGTTGACAAACAATAAACAGAGGTTTCATTTCCTAAAATACATTTTAAATCAATGCGTAAACAGTTAATTCTAAAACTCGAGGAAAGAACGAATGCGGTTCCTCTACTTAAAAGGTTGGCATGATTAACAGTACACACAAAACTACTAAAATTGTAAAGAATAAAGTCACCTGCATCATTGTTCATCACCAGAAGCCTGGTATCACAAATAACCAACTGGCTGGTCTCGAAAACATCCACACTTAAATCAATTTCTAGTGAAAGTTTATGTTCCAGTGACTCCGCTGATTCTTCCTGTAACAGTAACTGTGTATAGCTCTGTATACAGGGGGCCAGACCTGCTGTTGTTCCCTCTTGTTCTTCAATTGCTCTGATCTCCAGACTGGACCTCTTTCTAAAAGGGACTGAGCATAGTGATTAGACTCCTCCTCCTCTTCCACAAAGGCCTCTTCATTGGTATCCTGGAAAAAAAAAATTCTCCTATTGGAGATGGAGGGTTTTGGATAAGCATCCACCCATCCAGATACTTGAGCATATCTGTGTCAAACTTTTTTCTTTTCTTTTTTTTTAATATTGTTGATATCTTTGTCAATACAGTTAAAAATACTCAAATAGTTTATGTTGTACTGTGAAAAAACAAATCCTGTGTAATACGCTGATCCAGTTTACGCAACTCAACAGTTAATGCATTCACTTCCTTTTGATTATGCTTTAACAAACATTCTAACAACTTGCACCCATGTTTATTAAATAAAACTGCTAAGTCTTTGTACAAGGGTGACTCTACAGTTAACTTCATTGGGAATTTCCATAGCTGCAAACCCTTAGGAATTCTCTTAACGTTTAAACACTCACGAAAATAAAGATTTTCTAGTTGCAGTTTGCGGCACCTGTATGAATTATTTTCAAATTTGTCCATAAGCTGTTTAAAGGATGGTGTTTCCTCAAAACCACTGTTTCCAAAAACAAGAGTGCTGTTAAGCCAGTCAGACAGTTTGTCCTTGTCCTTAGTCATGACTTGTTGTTTTACTGTAGTGTCCTGTGGATCTCTCTGCCCAGCAGTTAGCAAACAGGCTGGGGTTTGAAGAAAGTCACAGTCATAGGACTGTTGAATGGAATTGACTTTTTGTGTTAATTAATGCACAAGCTGAGTCAACAAACTGACACTTGTTACAATATTTTCCAGGTTAATGCTACCCTGTCTGCTACTGCCCACAATCTGATCGGATGAAGACATCACACATAAAAAACTGGAAGCAGAATATGAGTGTAGAACAAACTATCACCAGTAAGCAATCCAGTAAAGCAGCCACAGACAAAAAAGCTACACATACTGCCAATATTTTAATGCACTAAAATACAGGTAAGGAAATGCAAGGGATTAAGCACTTTCATCTGTAAATTCAGACTTCTTTAGAATCATTGATTAAACCTGTTTGAACACTTAAATATTCCACCCTGTATACCACATGACTGTACACAACCAATCATAAAACAACTATTGTTAAAAAAGGATCAAAGACATATCAAACTATATATGATTTTAACGTAACTTAAATCTGCTACTTTATGGGCTTGGTTACTGGTGATAGTTTGTTCTACAATCATGTTCTGGTTCCTGTTTTTTTGTGTGTGTAGACTATCCTATTGTAACAGAGGCTACTGAAAGAAAAGAGATTAATCTCAGTCCTGCTAACTTTAAAAAATAGTTTGAAATTAAATTACTTAATTTAGGCCATAAAGATTGTATCTCATAAGTCTCAATGCAGTTGGAGACAAAAAAATCTGTACTAGGAAGCCTTCTGTATTGCCCTTAGGGGTGAACTAATTGCTACTCTGGAAGGGTGGAAGTTAAGTTTGAAATAGTTTTATGACTTCCAGAAGCTGCAATAGATCTTTGCAAAGCTCTAGGTGTGTAAGATAACACATTTTTCCTAAATCCTGACAGCCTCTAGTAAAGGGTATAGTGTGGGAACCAAAGTCAGATGACCAGATGGGTTCCCTATTAAATAAACGAATGTTCAAAATTTCAAACACCGCTTTATCGACAGCTTATTGTCAAAAAAGCCAAATCCTGAAAACATGGAACAGTGATTTTTTTCCTAGGGAAAAAAAATCACTGGGCTGTTTTTGGGACTGCCATTTCCTCCACTGTGGTGTGATCTCAGAGTTGGTATATTTAAGCAGGGGATGTGTGTGGGGGGACGAAGACACACACACACACACACACACACACACACACACACACACACACACACACACACACACTTGTCGACTATACCATTCATTTCAGATATATGATTCAGTGAGTATTTGCAGCTTTTATATGTTGGTAGTTTCCTTTATAGATGCCTGTGGGATATATCCTGTGAATGGTTGTGGGTTCTATTCCTGCCACTCTTAGTTTTGTAATCAGTAGAGTATTTGGTTTAATAATTTTTATCAGACTTGACAGATTTCTGTGTACCTTGGCTACTAACTCATCTAAACTCTTATTATAATGCTTTATTATAAAGCACTTTTCAAAACAGATAAAGGCAAATAAACAAACAAATGGTAAACAAAAATTTAAGAAATACAGTTTTCGTATATACTAAACAAAGTGCTTTCATTGTAATAAATACTATTATGACATTTTAAAAATAAGTATCAATAGAATAATAATAGTAAAATAAAATAGAATTTCATATCAGATTTAACTAAATCCTTCCAATGGAGCTCTGAAGTTTGCACTGTAGCCTGGCTGTGAGATATACTAAATATATGCAGAATATGCATTCTGTATGTGTTATTTATTATGTTGCCCAAAGAAAAATCAAATTTGTTAGGCTATTAACCTATCACACAAAACATAATATAAGTAGTATATTTCAGTCCTATATAAATATAAATCTGAAAAATTCGTATTGGTACTAATCAAAAAACTCATACCACAAAAATATTGTATTTTGTATTCAAATGTGTTTGCAAATGAATTTTAAAAAAGGTTGTTTAGGACACCAAAGCACTGTTAAGAACAGGTGTAGCACTAAGGAGGAACAGTAGACAGTGCTGGCCAACAAAGAATAGTGGGAAAGCACAAAACAGCCTTAAAAAGTCTGTTAGAACTTCACTTTGCCACACTTATAAACAGAAAGTGTGGTAGAATAAAGTGTCCAACAAATTTCAAAGCCATTAATTGTAAAGAGGGGAACCTACGAAGTAACTTAACAACAAAAATTAATGAAATGTTGTGCTGACAGCACCATCTAATCCTGGAAAAATGACGTGCATAAATGCTGTCATAATGCAGTGTCTAAATGCTTATATACTGCACTCACTGACTGAGGCACATTTCCAATAGCATACCGCATGATATAAATGGTATATGTTAGTGTTATATATATGAATGCAAATACCATCTCTAGCTATCCTACCTTATCTGTCTGTTTGTCTGTATGTTTATCTGTATCTCTGTATTTCTTTCTCTAGGGGAACCACATCACAAAATAGTCCTGTTGAAACTAGTTAAAGCAAACTCAAGTCTCTAAAAGGGACTATAGCATTTGGTGTTGAACACTTTGTTTTTAAATAGCTAGATAGCCACTTTGAAGAAAATTCAGTCTAATGGACAACCATTAGAAAACCTTAGATAAAATGATACTGTGATATTGCATGTATTCTTAAAGGTATTCATTTAAACCTGGTGAAAAAAAAGCACCTAAATAGACTACCCAGATGTATTCCTTTGTAGCTAATATAGTCTGAGCACTGATAACATGGCTGAAATGGACCCCAATAAAGTAGGATGCCAAACTTTAATAGTTAAGCGGGAAGGGACCTGTATAGTATATTAAGGCACCCTTCTTCCACCACTAGTTATTGCTTCTAGCAATTTATATATAACACTTTTTTATTGCCTGCTGCATACGTTTTACTATATTTTATTGTTATTAACTAATCTGCATGGTTAAATTAAAACTGTCTGCCTTACAGGGGCTGATAAATAAGGTTTTCACTGTCACACTGTTTGTAAAGCTTTTTAACTAGTCTCACTGTGTGAAAAGTATTAACGGGAAATTGTCTCTACTTGTTAAGCACCTGTTTGTTTGTTCTGATTTTCTGCCAAGGAGCATATCATATAACTGTTTTGTTTGCAGTTAAAAGCATTCTGTAGATAGGGTTAACACCTGTCCCACTTTGTGAGGGACAGTCCCACTTTGGGCAGTTGTGTCCTGCAAACAAATTGTAAAAATGGCAAATGTCCTGAGATTTTAGGGCAAAATTATTTCCTATAGTTTATGTAACAATTGCATAAAACAGTTATTCTGTATCTGAAACACCTTAATGTTATAATAAACAGAATAAGCAACTAAAATGCTACAAGAATAAGCTTTTATTTAGGCAAAAAAAGTGAAGTTATGTCCTTTGTACTGGCCATGGGTATGTTTTGGCATGCAAAATCTGATATTGGTACCAAAAATATCCCACTTTGGGCATTTGGGCATTTGAAAAGGTGGTAACCCTATCTGTAGAGTCTCCTTTATCTATTTAAAAACTTTCATTTTGTAGCTCACTACTGTTCTTCTGCTGTGATAAACATTTCTGTAGTGTTTATTGTCTAAAAGAGTGTAGGCTAGTAGCTGTAGTATTGTCTAGTTCAGATACATATTTGCTATATCCAGGACTATTTGTAAGCTCCTGAGCCCCCCAAGCCTTTCTGTGTTGGAGGGAAGCCTTCTAGCTTATCAGTGGAAGTGATAAGCACTAGGTAACCTGTCTACCACATAAGGAGGGGTTCTGACCCAGAAATTGTAGTTACTGGCCGTTTGGGCAGTTTTTCCATCTCTCTCAACTTTCTGATTTAAAAGCCCGCATTTTCACTTGTTTCCCCCCTTTCCTGTAACTAGTCTTGTCCAGATACAGATTTGCTGTATCCAGGACTGTTTGTAAGCTCCTGAGGTCCCCAAGCCTTTCTGTGTTGGAGGGAAGCTTGCTAGCTTATCAGTGGGAGTGGTAAGCACTAGGTAACCTATCTACCACATAAGGAGTGGTTTCTGGCCCAGAAATTTTAGTTATTGGCCATTTGGGCAATTTTTCCGTCTCTCTCAACTTTCTGATTTAAAAGCCCACATTTACACTTGTTTCTTTCCTGTAACTAGACTAGTTTAGATACAGATTCTTAGTTTTAGTACTTGAATTTGCTTATTCGTGGTCAGCGCTTGTTCAGAACTTGTTGTAAGCACCAAATAAGCTACAAATTACTACAGCACTCAACCTTCCTCATTACCTAAAGGAAAACAGTGTTTGTACTTACTTTCCTTACTTGCTTAGAGAAAAACAGCTCTTGTACTCACTTTCCTCACTTGTCTAACGGAAAATATTTTTTTATTCAAGCATGTCCAAGGATCAGCTCCCAGTGTTCTCTTCTGTCTATCTGATGAATCTGGACATCTTGGGGAAATGTAGCAATTGGCTCATGTACACAGACAACCCTCTCTTCCTACCACCCAACACTACAACCTTTGAGAGATGCACTTATCTAGCCAAACTGGAGGCAAAGCTCTCTCCAACCAAGACTGAACTTGACAGTCCAGAGGAGAAGGTAAACACTTGCACCATACCACACCACACTCATCACATAATCCCACTAAACCTACACCATCAAAATCCACACATAGAAACACAAAAACATTTGCGGAGGCTCTCAATAATAATCTGCTCAAGCAACAGAGACCTCCAAAGCAGAAATGCAAGCAACCTCCACCCCCCATCACAACGCAAATGACACATAGCCCACAGACTCAGTGTGCCACTCAACCACAGCCCATAAGGCAAAACAACATACCCAACACACTAGTCATAGATGACTCTATAGTCAGGCACACTGATGTCCCAGTCACTAGGCTAAACAAGGAGAAGGTTACTGTCAGCTTCCCAAGAGGACTGAATGCTGTGATTAAACAAGGAGAAAGTTACTGTCAGCTGCCTGTCAGGTGCCAGGATCCGCCACATAACCCACACACTCAGGTCACTCCACAACAGGTGCAAATATGACTCTGCCATTGGCCATGCTGGTGTAAATGACCTGAGCCGTACCTCCCTGGACTACATGAAAAGAGACATGGAAGAGCTATCCGATCTTGTAACCCAGGCAGGTATGACCCTAGCCCTGAGTAGCATCCTGCCATCGCCCAGAATGATACTGCACTACAAGGACAAAATGATTGACTTCAACAATTGCATAAGCTTCTGGTGTCATTCTAAGGGGATCCAGTATCTGTCTGCCTGGGAAGACATGATCGACAGACCATGATGCTTTACCAGAGATGGCCTGCACCTGTCACCCCTAGTATTCTGGATACTGGCTAAGGCTCTTGCTGCCACTATAGACTATTTTAGGCAAGGTTCAAATGACAAATTCACCACCATAACAGGAACAGGCAAGCAAAAACTAAGGGTAATGCTACTCAAAGCTAGAAGTCTAAATCTCAAAATGCACTCCCTCAAGGCACTCCTTAAAATGGAGAACATCGATATCTGTGCAGTGACTGAGACCTGGTTCAAGGCTCCAGAGAGCACCCCTGCATTACCAGGCTATAACTCATACCACGCTTTTTGTCCATCTAACCTGGACCGGAACACCAAAAGCGGAGGTATGTCCATATTCATTAAGGATTTCCACACCTCCAGGCTAGTTACTAAGCATAATGCATCCGAGGTTATCCAAGTGCAACTAACTCTGGGCAAAAGTGAAATCCAAATTGTAGCTTGCTACAGATCCCCCACCATGCCCCAGGATTCCCACTCCTCTTTTCTTGATATAATGGAAAATATTAGGTTTCAACCAAACACCCTAATAATGGGCGATTTCAACTGCCCCACCATTAAGTAGGAAAACTACTCATATACCAACTCCTTCCCTCAATTCTTTCTGGAATTCATAAATTCCAATGCGCTGGATCAACTTATCCACACCCCCACCAGGGGCAACAATATCCTAGACCTAGTCATTACCAACATGAGTGACTGGAGTTCCACACCTGAAGTCATCTCCTCATTGGTCAGATCCGACCATAAGCTAATCACCCTAGATATCCACATCCCGCCCCCACCCACCCTTAAGGAAACCACAGTAAAAAATTTCTCCAAAGCCAACTTCATGCTTCTTAAGACAGAAGTGGAAAACTTCATGACACCCATGCAGATGGACAATACAGTTACGACTACTGAATCCTACACAAATGCACTCTATAAGCACTTACACGAGTGCATGGATCATGCTATCCCAAACAGAACCAAGATGCTATCCTCCAAAAAAAGGAAGCCAATCTGGTGGTCCCCTGCCATCAACAAACTTTACAACAGAAGGAGAAACTGTTGCAAAAGGCAGTAAAATCCCATGAGTGGAGGAGCTCCCTGGTCAGCCCCAGTAAGAAGCTGAGATCCCTTATAAGATCCTCCAAAGCTAGGAACATCTACTTATAAATCAAAATTGGTTATAATTTCCAGTAAAAACCTTCATCTGAACAAATACTTCACTTCTGGGAGATTTTCAACATGAGTTATACTAAGGCAAACAACCAGGATTCCAGTATAAAAAAGGAACTACAGATTTTAATAACAACTATTCAAGACCTCACAACTAAGATTGATATAACTGACTGTAAAATAGACAACTTTAAAGAAAAAACTGCCAAGCAGATGGATATGCTTTATGAGGATTTAAAACAGCAAAAAAATTCAAATTACTAGTATTGAGGAATCATTAACAGACTTTGCTGGAAGATTGCTAGAAAATGAAAACAACATAGAATTTTTGCTTAAACAAAATACTTCATTACAACATAAACTGAATGATCTAGAGAATAGATCACGCCGGAATAATATAAGGATTTTTGGTCTTCAGGAAAATATAGAAGGAAACAATATGTCAAGTTTCCTTAACTCATGGCTGCCAAAATTTCTAGTTACCAGAGGCTTTATCTTTTGGTATAGAGAGAGCACATTGGTTTCTCACATCAGGAAACAGTACCAACAGGAAACAACCCAGATTTGTCATAGTAAAATTCTTATCATCTTCAGATAAAGACTTGATTCTAAAAACAGTCTGGTCAAAATCACCTTTAAAATACAATGACTCTATCATTCACTTCGATAATGACTATTCAATAATGGTAATTACCAAAAGAAAGTTTTTTTACCTCTAATTAAAGAACTGAAAAAGGTACAGACTAAGACTCACCTCTTGTTTCCAGCAAGGCTGAAGATTTTTCTTCCTGATGGACCTTCATTGTTTGAGGATCTTGATTCTGCTGTGACATATGTTAAAAAACACAAATTACTGGAAAAAATAGAAGAGATGGAGTGAGCTAACCCCTCTCTTAAAAGAATGGCTCCTAAAACTACATGGAAATCTACTGAAAAACAAACAAAAGAGACTAAAGAATAAATGAGAAATACAGACTATTTATAAAACAAACTTATTGTGGACTATGCTTTTATTAACAAGTCTATTTTGATATGTTATAAATGCAAGTTTTGCAGTTTCTAGTATGGGAAAGATATATGCTGATTCACATGTATAAAACATTTTTTTTTTTTACTGAAACTCGTCTGTTTCCCGCCGAAAAAAATAAGGGAGACAACTTTGAACATTCTCCTTACCTCGTGCAGTGCTGTCACAAGCTAATTATTCATTTGGAAAACTTTCTACAGTTTGTGGAATCATCTCTTCTCTCTCTCTGAATTCCCTTAACGATGTGAAGCAGCTGGATGATGTCATCACCGTGCGAAGAACATTTCCAGGAAGTGCAGAACTGTATTTTGACTGTAACTTGGTTTAACAGTCTTTTTTGTTTTAAATCAACTGCTATTTACTTAAAATGATCATTTATATGGTCGATGACAAGATTACATATTACAATAACATAATATATTCATCTTTTGTGACTTGAAGAAAGGATTACAGAACAGATAAAGGAAGAAAATGTAAAAAGAAAAGAGGTGAGAGAGGAGATGGTTATGAGAGAACTGTGTGAGTATTAAAATGTAAATATCTATGTGCTTTATTCTTAGACCCTACAAGTGTAAATACTGATGGTAACATTTATTTTTGCATGTATATATGTATGTGCATGTATATATATATATATATGTATATATATATATATATATATATATATATATATATTTGTATGTATGTGTGTATATGTATATATATATATATATATATATATATATATATATATATATATATATATATATATATATATATATATATATTTTATTTATTTATTTTTTTTCTCTCCCTCATCTTTCTTTGAAGTTTCACTGCATACTATGATTATGGTTACCATACTCAAAGTTAATATCTTCACAATTTGTGCAATCTTTATATTCAAGTGTCATAAGAAAGGTTATGCATATCATTTCAGAATGTTTGTTTGCATAGCAAAGAACTGAATAACAAAAGTTGTATACTAAAAAGAACTTTGCAAATAGATATCTTATTCTGCCACTAGTGAAAGCGGTTGTATATACACATGTTTATAGTGAATACATCCCATTTGGGGATGATACAATGTTTATTTAAATGACATACTGTTTATAATTACACCTACATCTTCTAAATAGTCATTCTAAATATACCTATTTACACGGGATCCTAACTACATGTTAGCCTCGTTTTACTTTTTTTTTTCCCTCTCTCTCTTCCCTCTCATGTTCATGTATATAAGTTAAATAAAGGGAAGAGATATAACGAGAGTTACAAACATGTAAATACAAAATAGAATTACATTTAAACAAACTATGGTTTGAATAATAACATTGTGTCCTGGATAACGTATTATATCTGATAACCTAATAGAAATGTTGTTTATACACACAACCTCTGTTATCTATGTTAATATTAAGACAGTGGGCTAAATTACTTAGTCCTTTTAAATAATCTGTTGGACATTTGCTTATTTTGGAATGTGAATCATATCTTGAATCTATTAGGTTACATAGGTTTCTTATTAGATATGATATCTATGAATGTATAAACCTTCCAGATAACACTATATTAGGACAATTAATGATTTCATTAGAATTTGGTTATCTTAATGTTTCTAACTTAAAGTATATAAAGTGTGTTATTAGTGGAGTTTGTACTCTGTTTCTACAGTTTAGGGGTTGATCTCAGTGACAGATGTCATTGGGATTAGGAGGTTACAACTCCAGGCAGGGAGCATTGGGGTGTTTGTTTTTATCTAGTGTATGTAATATTTTTTTTAAAACATAGTTTTTTGACATCCAGAGTAGCTTATTTACAGAAAATATAGAGAATAAAGCTCAAGGAATACATTTTTTTCCTAAAGACATGAGATTTAATATTTTTACTAGGAACAAATTCATTTTTTTGTGGAAATGTTCACATTATACATATGATATTGATATGTTACTAACACATCTTTCAGGTACAATTACATAATATGACTATGTTGAAAGGTATGTCACTTAACATAAATGGTCTGAATAATTCGTATAAAAGAAGTAACTTGTTTAAATATCTAGCTTTTCATAAACCTAATATAGAATTCTTACAAGAAACCCATTTAACAAAATATACTATTAAATTTCTAGATACAAATAAATACAAAAATATAGAAAGCTCAGAGTGTACGAAAAAAAAAAGCAATATTGTGGAACAAAACATTACCATTACCCAGAATAATCAAAACATACCAAGACAATAAAGGTTTGCTTTGCTTGGCTGTAATTGAGATGGGTTAGAAATTATATACATTAATAAACAACTATTGGTTACCTGGTATTGGTACTAATACTATTAGACACATATTGAATCAAATAGTTTCACTATCTGAGGGACATATCATTATGGCAGGTGACTATAACTGTATCTTAGACCCTAAAGGTACAACCACTTCAGGTAAAAGAAAAATTACAGCACAAGCTAAACAACTTATACCTTTCATAGACTTATACCCACTCAAACACATACATCATTCTGTGGATCATAACTCATTACAATACACGTTCTATTCTAATAGATACAAAACATATTCCAGAATTGATAGAATATTTCTTTCCACACAGATAATGAATAACCTGACTAATAGCAAAATTATATCCTGCCCAATCTCGGACCATAATACTATCATATTTGAACTTAATATTAATAACACCCATAGTGTCCAAATTAAAAGGATTCCAGCATATCTCACACAACTTAAAGATTTTCAATTATTCATAACAGAAGAGACACAAAACTTCATTAATATAAACTCAGCATCAGGCACACATGATATATTTATTTGGGATGCCCTGAAAGCATATTTGTATGGACAAATAAATGGTTTCATAATAAGATGAAAATATGGGATAAAGATATAAGAATAATACAGGATAAACTGGACTCACTATACACAAATAATAAAGACAACTTGTCTTCAAAGAATATAAGGGATGAGATATACAAACTAAATGAGGAATATAGATCTAGCCTACATCATAGAACAAAGATAACACTAGAAAAATATAGGTTTCTTGCTTATTCTGTAAATCCTAAACATCTATCAAACCTTAAAAATAAGACCAAAAGATTAAATAAATATAATTATATTAAAGAAATACATTCTGCAAAAAAGAAAAGAGATGTATATAGTATGCAGGATATATTAGAAGAGTATATTTGCCACTTTGATGAAATTAATCAATCCACACAACAAATTCAAACACAAGATAACATAAGAGATTATATTAACAAGAATATATATAATAAACTAAATAAACAACAAATTGAAGTTATTGATAAACAAATTACTTTATCAGATATAAAAAGTCAAGTAAGTAAGCTTAAACTAAACAAAGCTCCAGGTAACAATGGAATTATTCCTGAAATATATAAGATAATGCCCAAAATGGCTATTTCCTTACTACACAAAGTAGTGATATTACACCCCCATCCTGGAAATATACATTTATATCCCCTATTTTAAAATCAAATAAAGACCCAAAATTCTGTTCTTCATACAGACCAATATCTTTACTGAATATTGATTATAAGATGTTTATGAATATATTCTCAAAAAGATTGAAGAAATTCTTACCCCACTTAATAGACGAAGACCAGACAGGATTTATAACTAACAGAAATACTTTTGATAATATAAAATGAACCCCAGCTATTATAGACTTCTCACAAAGGAAGAAAAGGAACTTATCATTAATTAGTCTTGATATTAATGCGGCCTTTGATTCTATTAACTGGATCTATCTATTTACTCTTTTGGAATGCTTACATTTTTCACATAATTTTATTAATCTTCTAAAACATTTATATGAAGAAACCTATGCATATATCAAAATAGGGTCATATATTTCCAATAAAATATCTATTACAAAAGGCACCAAACAAGGATGTTCTCTCTCTCCTCTGGAACCCTGGGCAAATGAAATAAGAAACAATAAAGAAATAGAGGGTTTGGAAATAGATAAAGACAATATAGCCAAAATCCAGCTGTTTGCAGATGATGTTCCTATCACCACAAAGGGAAATGACTCCTCATTCATGTCATTATATGAATCAATTAAAACATTTCAAATGATGTCCGTTTGTCTATCATTCAATGACAGTAAAACAAAAATTATACCCATATATCCTAATAATAAAAAAAATTAAAAAAAGGATGATAGGAAATAATACATATCACATTGCCAATGCAGATCAAATCACATATCTTGGAATCATTCTTGCCAAAGACATTAAATCAATAATTCAATTAAACTATAACAAATGTTTACAAAATATCCAAGAATTATTTTCAAAATGGAATGCAATATTATTTACTACTGAAGAAAGACTAACCATTATAAAAATGATAATTCTACCTAAAATCTTATACATAATACAATCCATTCAAATTCTACACTCAAAAAGGTTTATAAATAAACTAAACACTTTAATACTAAGATTCTTTTGGTCACAAAAAAAAAAAAAAAACTAGAATTACTGTTAATCAACATACTAACAGCTGGAAGAATGGTGGAATAGCTTTCCCAGATCTAAATCTCTATTTGATTTCCGCTATAATAAGATCAATTTCTCAGCTCTTAAATATAACCTATTTAGCTAAATGGAAATCTTTATGGGAAGTATCAGCCATGGAACTTATAATGAAGCCAACATCATATCAACTAGAATTCATAAACATACCTTTTATATGGATCTTAAAAGAATATTTTATCACACATACTAATCCTAATCATACTGCCAGTTACATGCATATTACAATTAACTTTAGAAACTTTATATATAAACATGTTAAATATAAAGACTCCTTTTTCTTATTTCCTATAGCATATACACAAGAGACTTTTGTTACCTGAGATATTAAAAACATTTCTCAACTGAAAAACAATGAACTCAAATACTGGTTCCAGCTAACTTATGAATACAAGACTAGTTCAATGGATCATATTATACAGGAATATAAATTTAATAATTCCTCATGGTTAGATATACAAACACTTATACTATATCTTGATAATAAGCTGAAACTAGCTTCATCAACTAGCAAACATGACACCAGGATATTATTACAATTTCTTCAGTCAACATTATTACACCAACATACATATTCAGGTAGTCTCTCCTTTATTTATAGACTTTTAAGAGAAGAAACATTTTCTTGCACACATAACCACTGGAGTTATTATAGTTTAATTACTCACAATTCCTCAAGTGAACAAGATAAGGTTAATATGCTACAATCAGCTGGGAAAACATCATTTTCTCTGAAATGGAAGATTTACACATGGAGATTCATGAATAGATCCTTTTATACACCATAAATAATGGAAACAATTAATAAAAACAGAACATCTGTAATAGATGCAACTCTAATGTAGATATTAACTGGGCACATATGTTTTTGACTGTCCAACCTTAAATATCTTTTGGAATAAAGTAAATGACTTTTTACAAGCACTTTTTTCAGACAACTTCATATTGAATAAATCATTAATCATATTTAATACACCTGTTCCACAATGTGTTAGGAAAACCAAATACTCATTGCTATGGACTATATTGGCAGTGGCTAGAAAGATCGTAACAAAAAAATTGGATTTCAAAACATCCTCCTACATTCTCTGAGTTTACTAATTTATTAAAAGAATTTAGTAATTTACAGATAAGAACCATAACCTCTAGTCTAGAACTTCTAGAAAGACATATGAATATCATTTATGGATTAACTTACAAAATATGTTGGGAAAAAATGATAATTTTGCATAAAGGTAATTGACTTCCCTTGTCATTCATGAGAACAAGTTACAAAAGGAAGGTTATAGTGTATGTTAATATATAAATTCTGGATGTCTATATACATACTTTAGTTTGTTTGCTTTGTTATTTGTATATTCATATTTAAATGCTTTAAATATATGTTATCAATTTGTAAATCTATAATGTAAATTATCTTATATATGTCTATGTGATTGTTTTCATTATAATCAAAATCAATAAAACTGTTTAAAAAAAAAGAATCTCAATGGCAACATCCAGATCTGCACTGAGTTACAGCACAACGGCATGAAAATTACAGAACCTACTGATATTGCCAACATCCTGGCAGATAGGTTCAGTGCTAACTTTACCCCCCTCTCACCCCCTAAAGGGCCCATATATATACAGGAAGAATGCAGAGTCCCTGTAATCGCAACTATGCAGGTAAAAGCTGCACTCTCTAAAGCCAAAAACATAGTATCCATGGGACTGGACAACATCCCAGGCTGTATTTTACATGAACTTCAGAATTAACTGGCTCCCCACCTAAGCACCATGTTCAATCATAGCCTCACATCAGGCTTTGTGCCCACAAAGCGGGAGCCACCACTGATTCTGGGAGCTATCACCCTATTAGCCTGATGAGCCTGGTCTGTAAGGCCATGGAATGTATCATCATGGAACTCATAAACGAAGACATTGGTAACCTCCAAACTCTGGACCCCACCCAGTTCGGGTTTGTGAAAGGCAGATCATGCCTCCTGTACATGATCAACTTCTTTGAGGCAGTCACCAAAGACGTAGACGAGGGTAAGGTGGTTCACACAGCCCATCTTGACCTTGCCAAGGCTTTCAACACTATCCACCCATTCTGGAATTATAGCTAAACCCACTAAACTAGGTATAAATCCCCTACATCACAAGATAGGTTGCTAACTAGCTCACTGACAGAACCCACATTGTAAAAGTTGCAGACTCCAAATCCGACTTCAAACCAGTGACAAGTGGAGTACCACAGGGTTCAGTCCTGGGACCTCTCCTGTTTGGTATCTACTTCTCTGACATACAGGCTAACACAGAAGGCCTTTGGCTAACGAAGTTCACAGATGACTGCAAACTAGGAGCCATAGTCGAGTCCCCAAATGATGTGGACATCTTACAGAAGGGCCTCACTGAGGCAGATGCCTGGTGTCATAGCCATGGCCTCAAGCTCAATGCCAAAAAGTGCATTGTCATCCCCTTTGGTAAAAACTTTCTACCCATGAACTACCACATAGGCGGCAATCTACTTAATGCCAAATGTGTGATAAGAGACCTTGGGACCCAGGTGGACAGTAGTTTTTCCTTTGATAATCACATCACCACAGTAGTCAGGAAATCCTTCTATGTGGCACACCTCATCACAAAAAGGTTCTCTTCCAGAAAAAAATCGGTCATTGTTCCCCTCTACTTGACACTCATTAGACCCATTAAAGAGTACAACGTCCCTTTTGGAATGTACCTGACAAGACATCTGCAGCAGCTGGAAAGGCCACAGAAGTACCTCACAAAGAGGATTACTGGCCTCAAACAGATATGTGCACACAGGTACATGTTTTTCTCACATACACACAGCAAAGGTTGGAAGCAAGTAGCTGAGAAAGAAATAGTTAAAAGATTTCATCTGAAAAAGGAAAACACATATATTAAAGGTGGTTATCATACATGGTGTCGTGTTAACTTTAAATTTTTCTGGTAGGTTGGTGATACACATTATTTTAAACAGTTAGAGAGTCAGAGTTTTATTCTTGTAATGAGGTTCTCATTTATGAATTATGTTTGAGTGGGGGTTAGTCAGGGTTTGTACAGGGACAAAGCCACTACATTTTTATGTATTTCCTAAGGGATTTTTTGAACTGGGATAAGGAAGGGTCAGTGGTGAGTTCAGCAGGAAGTATGTTCCAGTTTTTGCCAGCAGAGTTGGAGAATAGTGATTCACCAGCTGAATTGTTGGTTTTAACAGTTTGCACTAGCAATTTTTTGGAAGAGCAAAGGGATTTTAGGTTACTGTAGGGGGGTGTAATAATATTTTTTAGTATGGGTGTACTGTCTGGTTGGTAGAGGATTTTGTGAACAACTATTAGTTGGTTATATTGCAGTTGATAGGGTAGTTCAAGCCAGTCTAACGATTGAAGGTTAAGGCAGTGATGGGTTCTATAAGATGATCCCTCACTGAACCCTCATATAAAGTCACTGTTCAATCTCAGCCTCACTACAGAATATGTACCCAAGGAATGGTGTACAGCAACAGTGGTCCCACTCCACAAAGGTGGTGCCACAATGGACCCCGGAAACTATCGCCCTATAAGCCTGACTAGCCTGGTCTGCAAAGCTATGGAGCGTATCATCATGGAACTCATAAACAAAGACATTGGGAACCTCCAAACACTGGATCCCACCCAATTCGGCTTTGTCAAGGGCAGATCTTGCCTCTTGAACCTGGTTGACTTTTATGAAACAGTCACCAAGGCAGAAGATGAAGGGAAGGTAGTCCACACAGCCTACCTGGACCTTGCAAAAGCCTTTGACACAATACCCCATTTGGGCATCATAAATAAGCTCACCAGCTTAAATATCAACCCCTATGTCACAAGATGGGTTGCAAACTGGCTCAGGGATAGAACCCACATGGTCAGAATTGCAGGTGCCATGTCAGACTCTAAACCAGTTACAAGTGGTGTCCCACAAGGCTCAGTCCTGGGACCTCTTCTGTTTGGTATATATTTCTCGGAGGTACAGGCTAACACACGAGGACTATGGCTGACCAAGTTTGCAGATGATTGCAAACTGGGTGCCATAATTGCCTCGCCGACTGACACAAGCATCCTCCAAAAGGGTCTCACAGAGACGGATAATTGGTAAGCTAAATGCCAAAAAGTGCATAGTCATCCCCTTTGGGAAAAACAAAGTGTCCACAAACTACCACATAGGTGGAAAACCATTACGTATGGAAGAAGTAATTAGGGATTTGGGGACCCAAGTAGATAGCAATCTCTCCTTTGACAATCATGTTGCCAAAGTGGTTAGAAAGACCTTCTATATAGCCCACCTCATCATGAAAGGGTTCACATCTAGATCAAGAGAAGTCATTGTGCCCCTCTACTCATCACTCATCAGGCCCATAATTGAGTACAATGCCCCATTTGGGATGTACCTTACCCGACACCTGCAGCAACTGGAAAGACCCCAAAAGTACCTCACCAAGAGGATTAAGGGTCTCAGACAGATGCCCTACACAGTTAGGATAAAGAAACTCCAGCTCTACTCAGATGCTTACCGCCTACTCAGAGGCGATCTGTGCCTGACGTATAAAGCCATGTCCAACCCAGATTTAATGGACATGCTCCACCTCAGGAAATCCAAATCCCTTAGAGATACACGCTCCAGAGACTTAAACCTCAGCACAGAAATAAATAGGACATGCTGGAGGGACAGATTCGTATCCCAGAGGCTCCCCTCACTCTGGAACAAAATCCCAATCCATGTTAGGCAGAGCCCCTAAATGACCCTCTTCAAGAGAAATTTTGACGAGTGGATTGGAGATCATAGGTTTACCCCGGGGATCTCTTCTGTGTCCCTACTAGACAGAGGAACAGTAAACTAACCTTAAAAGGGCTATCTTCTGTGACCTACTATACAGAGGCACAGTCAAAAAATCTAAAAGGGTGGCGAAAGCCAAACACACTTTGGCTAGGCTTGTAAATGCCCTAGGGCAGATAGCCTAGTATCAACCTATGAACCTATGATCCTGTAGCAAATCTGGCAATGTTATTGTAGCACCTAGTTAATTTATTGAGGTTTGATTTGCTTAGGTTTACAAAGATGGGTGAGGCACAAAGAAGGGTTGATAGCAGATGTGTACGGGCAATAACAGTTCTAGCAGATGGGGTTAGGAATGGTTTAATCCTGTATAAAGAGCCTCATTTTTTATTAACTGTTTTAATAATTTTGTCTATGTGAGCATCAAACTTGAGGTTGTTGTCAATGATCACTCCCAGTAGTTTAGTACTAGGTTCTGGGGAAATTATGGTACCAGTGTTAGATATTATGGTAAGAGGTGGTGAGGAGACCTTGCAAGTGGTTGGGAGGGTGGCCTAATGGTTAAGGTGTTTGCATTACAAACATAAGGTGCAGGGTCTGAGTCTCACAAGGGACAATTGGCTAGGCTTAAAATGGCTCACAAGGGCATTTAGCTTAGTACTAATCTATGAACCTATGAACCTATGGGGGAGAAGAGTAATAGTTTGGTTTTATTTGGGTTTAATAGTAGTTGGCGACCAGTGAGCCAGTTCTCTACTTTGTTGAAAGTGATTTGGGACAAAGATTGTAAATCTGTGGGGGAGGTGGCAGAGCAGATTAGGGTTGAGTCATCTGCATACTGAATACAAGTTGCATCAGGGATGACTTTGTACAGGTCATTAATGAATATGGAGAATAGGAGGGGACCTAATATAGATCCCTGTGGGACTCCAAGGGTGACTGGTAAAAGGGACGATAGGTTATTCTTCCATAGTACAGCTTGCTGTCTGTCACTTAGGTAAGAATGAAACCAGGTAATTGCTAGGTTATCTATGGAGAGTGATTTTAATGTGTTTAAGAGTAGCTGGTGATTTGCCATATCAAATGCCTTGGATAGGTCAAGGAAGAGGGCTGAGGAGAGCTTGTTGTCATTACGGTTTTGATTTATTGTATGGGAGAAGGAGAGAAGGGCTGAGGTTGTACTATGACAAGGTCTAAATCCGTGCTGGGAGGGGGCTAGGAGAGTGTTTTGATTCAGATAGGCAAGAAATTGCTTGTGGATACATTTTTCCATTATTTTAGACAAGGGAGACAGAATGGCTATAGGCCTAGAATTTGAAAGTTTAGTGGAATCTATGGCTTCTCTGATAATAGGAAAAAACTCAGTTTTAGACTTACTGGCCTAAAGCTTTGATAATTTCTGAAAGACCTGAAGGATCTTTATATCATACAGACAGCACTAACTGGGGTGTCCATAAATAGCACACATTATTCTGCAAATAGCAAATGTTTTTGTCCTGATACCAATTATCTCCTCAGTCATGCAAATTAAAAGACAAACAAACATATTGAGCTAAGGGCTGAATATCTAGCAGGAATAAGGATGGCTCTCAACTGTCCAGATTTACGCAGAATGTCCTGATTTTTGCCTCATAGTTTTGGTTTGTTCCTTATAAAACAATTTTGGTTTTCTGTCAAATCACTGAGTATTGAAGGCACTAAATAATGGCATATATTTGAATTTCAGACTTCATATCCTTCAAAAAGTACATGCTAACACAAATCATATTATTCTAACAACTTCCTAAGTTTGTAAGAGCAATATTTAAAATATGTTCCTATTTTTGGTCCTTTTTACCCCATTATTCCAGGCTTTGTCCAGATTTCTTTTGCCAAGAGGTTGAAAGGTATTGAAAGAAGATAAGGGACAGTCTTGTCTAGTCCCTTTAGTAAGTGAAAAAAGAGCAGACAGTATAGTACTTGGGTCTATATTAGATAACCGAATGTTATCTTTAGCGAACGCTCACATGAGCGAAAATGCCGGGAATCGAAAGGGTGTTTGCGGGGTCATGGTACAGTGAGGAGTGGGATATTTGTCCTTTCCTCACTGTAGTGCGATCTCAGAGTTGGAATATATAGTTAGCGGAGGGTATGTACCAAGTTCGATTACCGGCATTTTCGCTCATATGAGCGTTTGCTAAAGATAACATTCAGTTATCTAATATAGATCCTAGTACTTGATGGGACTCTTGTGAACAGAGCTTGGTAAAAGGCCTTATTTGGCTTTACAAATTCAACTGTACTGTTAAAGCGTTCAAGCTCCAACCACATATACTTCAAATGAATGAAGTCAAATGGTTTTTCACAGTGTACTCAGATGGCTATTACCAGGCTAACAACTCAACACTGAGCTTCTGTTAGAATATCCATTGACTACAGGTGGTTGATGCTAGATACATTTTAACAAAACAAACAGATTTGAATGAATGACTGAGGTGTTGAATACTTGTATGAAGTAATTTCACTAATATCCTAGTGTACAATTTAGCCTCCTAATTAACCAATGATATAGATCTGTAGCCCACTGCCTTACTAGGCTTAGGAGCACACAATGATCCCGGACTCAGCCAGAGAGGATGAATAACTGCTTTCTACAAACATTTTGTGAAAGACTTTCAGGAGGGGATGGAGCTTGTAAATGTTTTCTCAGAACTTTATATACCCTAGTAATTATTCCATCAGGCCCTGAGGCTTTTTCCTATTCAGATGTTTTTATTGCCTTCATAGCTTCCTCAAGGGGAACAGAGCTTTTAAGTTGTTCCTTGTCTTTTCTGGAGATAGACAGCATATGTAATTTGTGTGAGAAATCCTCAAATAAGTGCTGTGCCAAGGAGGGAGGCTGTAGGGAATCATAGTTTAACTCTGAGTAGAAGGCAAACAATCTCTTACAAATTGCCTTAGGGGAAGTCAACAATTTCTTAGGCTGCAAAGCCTATTTTTAGTTGTCCCTTATTTATTATAAAAGTTGGCAGATTTCCAGGCTTCTCAACTAGCATTTATGCCTGGCATGGAGCCCTCTGCAGATACAGTTAACCTCTGGCTTTAAATGCCATTGCAGCTCTCTTTTGGCCCTCTTATAGGTTATATTATGCTGTTTGTTCCTAAAACACCTGGCACTATATTTGTTGTGCAGCACCTCCATCTTGCTGTCTTGCCATTGTGTGTTCTTATCCTTTTCTCTTAGGAACTTAGACTTAATTATGGTGTAGATGGCCCTGAGTTCTAATTTACAACTCTCACCCAATGAATATTGGAATGCTATTAAAAATGCTGTAAGCCATATAGTTATTCAGGTCTTGTTTTACGTGCTCACTTTATTAAGCATCTCTTAATATCAGTGGTCCACTCTCCATTGTGAGTCCCTAAGGACTGACATCTCACCAAGTGTGAGCTTAACCTCAATGGTGTTATGATAGGACAAAATGCAAGGGTAGGCGTGTCCCATACCGTCTCCCTTAATCAAGCCATTTAACACTAACCAGAAATCTAGCCTGCTAGAGGATTCTCCCCCAGGGGATGTAAATGTGGAACCTGAGTCTATACCCTTAAGAAACCTCAATGCCAAAAAGCTCTAGGCTCTTAATGCAATTATTTAGGACCCAATACACATCAGAGTGCCATTCAGATGATGTAGTTGTTCTACCCAAAACTCAATTGATAGTGTCATCAAACTTACTCTTCGGAGCATTGGGGAACTTGTATAATTAAAGATTTTCAGATTTTCAAACAACATGAGAAACAAAGATGTTTCATCAGAACTTAAATACTGCCACAAATCAACTTGTCATTATGCATTTTCATTTTTTAGCAAAGATCTGTCTACCCTACTTATTGTTCCTGCTGTCCTCTAATGCCCATTACAGTCTGCTACATCCAAAGGTAACCACTCATGTTTAGAGGCTTTAGATAAGCTGTGTATTATTTGTTTGCCTAGCTGACTGTACAGACATCTCACATCCTTTCTTGCTAACTTAACCTCCTGCATTAAAGATTACATGAGGCCTCTTGGAGGGCAAATACTGATTTATGGCATTCCTCTTATGTTTCAGATTTACTCCTCTGATATTCAAAGAGAAAAAAATTAAAGTCCATGTTCTAGGTAACTACATAAAAAACTATGAAATCCCATCCTAGGAATAACATACTGTGAAACAAAACACCTAATAACATAAAACAATAGTATAAGAACTTTAACAGTTGCACTTGAAGATGAAAGAGCAAAGCTATATCTCCACTGTGTTGGTGTACTGCTGCTCAAACCTGTAACTACATGTTTGCAAATCAACATTTGCACTGCTGCAAAATCAAATGAAGACCATAAGTAAATGCCCACTACATACGTAGCAAACAGGAGGCAGGCAATGGGAATGATCCTCTGCAGTGGCAATTATTAATGCAGGAGCTGAGAAAGCAAGAACAGTGAAAAATAAATGTACAAGATAACATAGTGATATACATTGTGTGCACACAAACACATCCAGCCACAGCTCTCAACCTTCCATCTCCAAAATGAGGAACACTAGCCCTCATAATGCAGAACAAATGGGCAAAATGTGGAACACATATTAATGGCTTATTAACAACTTTAACTAAGAAGGCCATAGGATGGTTAAAATATGCTGGTTTTACTTATAAAGATCTTTTAATGAATTCATATTATTCATTTCTATTTAACATGGATTTCACTTAAAAAAATTCCTAACACTGAATGTGTGACAGAGTCTTTCAATGTGGAACATTGAGGAACTTTGAGGAACGTGAACTTTTTAAGACCCCAAATGAGGTACGTTCCTCGTAATGAGGTACACTTGAGAGGTATGCATCCAGCTACAACAATAGTCTTCACTTGAGTGCTATTACAGGTGTGGCAAAGCAATGCCCCAGGACAAACTATGCCTCATAGTCTCACCAGGTACACTCAAGTTGCATTTTAACTTTTTTTTCTTGTCCAGACCATCACAATACCTCTTCCACCAGACCCCAGAGAAGAACTGTGTCACTGGATTTCTTTGAAGGGGGTTCATCTAATTCTTAAGGATCACCTACACTTCCAGAATCAGCTGCTTTTGCTGCACACATGTCTAAGTCCTCTTATCCCTCTGAAAAAACACAAACTTATTGGAAGTGGAGACCACAAATAGCTTTCACCTAGGTCCTTTCCTCAGGAGCTGCTCTGGAGTTTGCACATGGCTGTCCCCTTGATTATTTTCTCCAGGACTTGCTGGTACATGCTCTGCAGTTTCCTTAGCTGAAGGACTTGCTGCATATTTTGCTTGGCCAGTAGCCCCCATGAATGAGAGGACAGGTTATATGTTCACTGTTGAATATGAGTTCTTCTCAATGAGATCGGTAAGTATGGTAGTTCTAAAACACACCGCTTGATTTGCAAAAGTGCCATGACTGCAGCAAGAGTGTCAGAAAACTACTCGTTGGCTTGCCACTTAATGGTCAGTTTAGCTGGAGAGAGGAAAACAGTTGCAATGTAATTCTTTAAGCACAATCTGTGCACCTCTCTTAATACTCTTCTTTGGGCCATCACTTCAGCAAAATAGCCTTGAAAAAAGCTGCATCTTGCAAGTGTTCACAGCAAATTCTCTTCTCTCCTCAGTGTTTTCTAATATGCAAACTGCAGCCATATTGTTCATTTTGCAGCCAACCTGCCAAGGAGTCTGGATCAGATAGGGGTTTTAGACTGAGGTACCCTCTCTCTGTTTTTATATCTTAGGAAATATTTAGTGCTTTTGGCAGTGCTTCCTGTAGGTATTCCACCAAATTGTCATTCACTTGTCCTTCTTTCTCAGTATATAGCAACAGATTACTATGCTGATGGTAGTTTTCAAGATTGTCCATTTTGTGCTCTAAACAAAGGATGGGTGAATAGTGCTCTCTGGTTATACCTTGTAGTTCTTGGACCTGCAAAGAGTTTGAGAACAGCCCTGATTATATTTATACATTCTTATATATTAGCTTTGAAATGTATGCACTATTTTTGGGTACTAGTTGCTTGAGCTCCCCTGTATCATAGAGCTCCCTGATAATTAGTGTGGTTAGCATACCCAGTTTCTCCCTCACAATGGTTGGACAGTGCTGAGCTGGCTTCCAGTTGCTTAGAAATCATTGCTGGATATTATTGAGCTTACTGGCCAATCATATGGCAATCCTGGCTGATACTCCAAACTTACAACTTACAATGCCACACAACTAGTAACAGAAGGCACCAGATTCAACCATCTTGTCAATAAATCAGCCACCTTAGACATTTTTGTCACTAATATCCCTAATAAATTCAGAAAGCTTGACCTCTTACCGAACAGTTTCAGTGGCCACAACCCAGTTCTTACCCAGTGATGCCTCAATATCTCATTTTAGGTGTTTACTTCTGAACAGTCCAAGCAGAGAGACAATACCTCTAGCTAACAAAGTTTGCAGACAACTGGAAAGTAGGAGATGTTGTTAAGTCACCCTATGACACTCAGACCCTCCAGAATTAATTGTCCCTGGTAAATTCTTGATGTGCTAAAAACAGGCTGAAACTAAGTGCTAAAAAATATTTTGGTAGAAAACCCTGCTCTCATCATATTGTCTAGACAACATACCACTGGAAAAAAGGTAGTCTGGGACCGAGGTTCTTGGGTTGATAGCACTCTCTCTTTTGACCATTATCTAACAATAATTGTCAGGAAATCATTTTATTTAGTGCAGCTAATTACCAAAGTAATATCACTAAGGTCCAAAGAGTTACACTCCCTTAAACTCAGCACTGATTGGGCCATTTATTGAGTACAATACCACCTTTGGGATGTATCTCACTAAACACATCAAACACTCTGACAGGTAGTGCAGAGGATTAAGGCTGTAAGCTGTTAATTAGTTACTTCCTGTACAGGCTTTGCCTCTATCGACATTAATTTGCCTAGTGTGTGACCTTGAGCAAGTCACTTAACCAGACAGTGTTTTCAGGCAATTGGGAATTTGAGCTAGGCTCCTGAATGACCCTCTGGACTCCATGCTTAGTAGCTACCTTTGAATATATGAAATAAAAGCATCCTAAAGATCCCTGACCAAAAAGATCACATGCCTAAAGTCATTTAGCTATCAAGAAAGGCTGGAAGCTCTATCCAGTTACTGAAGGTCTTACAGACTTTTGAGGGCATATTCTGTCTCACCTCCCATGCCATTAGATACCTAGTTATTGTGGACTCCCCTGTTTCTTCACAAGCCCAATATCTCCACTAATACTAAAGTCAGGAACCTAAATCTTCACCAAAAGATAAAACACTTTAAAGGGACTGGTTTATAACCAAACACTTCCCAAGCCTCTAGAATAAACTTTCCCAACATGTTAAGCAGTGCAACTTGCTATCTTACTTTAAACTTAATGACTGAATGTGTATCCACAAATCAGCTTCAGGATTGACCCATATGGCCCTCTTGGAAAAAGGAAATTTGGAATGAGGAAGGGTGCTGGTAAAGCATGAATGATTATGAAACTCAGTGTCTTTCTAATATCTATGAATTTATGAATATAAAACATAAAAAACACCCTCTTCATTCAAAACAACATACTTCATCCCAAAGAATTTCGACACACTTCTTCACATAGAACTCCAGCTACTTGACTGGTCTCAAGTTCATAACCACACACACACATGATGATTGCCCTGTCTTGCTTCTACAACTTACACTTAAGTACTGAAGATGAACTTAGCTGTATAGTTAAATACATACCTCAACTTCTGAGTGCAAGAAATCTAGATAAAGCCTAACAAAATGGAGGGACAAAAGCCCCAAAATAGGGACAGATTTTAAACATTGATCTTATAAACTTAGAAAACTGGGTTTGTGTTAATATCATTTTCTGAAGGATTTGAAGTCTGAAACAAATTTATGTCATTATTTGGTGACTTCTATCTTTAGATCATCCCAGTGATTTGCCAGAAAACTACAAATTTTAAGAGGAATATAGGAAAAATAAGAGGCAAAAATCTGGACAGTTGAGAGGTATGAGTTAAATATTCACTGAGCTCTGCTCATTTTCCCTGGATTACTCAAACTACAAACTATGATTAAAATAGACATGCACTGTTTCTTGGAAAGAAAGTAAATAAACCCCACATAATCTAGAAAAAATATCACTCCTATAAGGAGTTAAAGGACCTATAATAATTCAAACTAATGAAGACAAAGCCAAATTGCTGAGATTCATCTGAACAACTCAAGTTGAAACCCTAAAAAGTTTTAGAACACCATAAAATCCATCTGTTCCACCAAACTTTTCCTTAAGGCATAGCCCATTACCTTTTTTTCTACTGAATTAACAGAAATAGCCACATATGTCTCTCCCAATGCACCTATCAACCCCAATTTCATTAACCAATATTCTGGGACTCTTTCCACTCCACTCTATTGTATAAACTTTTTGATTACCCCCATTCTAATTTAAAGCAACATATCAGAAAAAAATTTAAAAACTTCACTAATATTTCACCCCTTTCTTTCACTTGTTCCCCCAAATATGCACATGAGGAGCTTCACTTCTCAGTAAATTCTGGACCACATCTTCAACCTTTCATTGTTTATAGGATACTGCCTCCTTAAGTACAGTCTAATCCTAGCTAAAGTCTAAGTCCACTGCCTAAAATTTTAAACCCTAAACCAAATTTTGCTCACTAACTAAAATTCAAGAGAAACTAGTTTATAAGCAACTACTAAATTAGATAAGCCTTCCTTACCGATAATCAGCATGTTTTAGTCCAAATTATAGTACAGAAGCCATTATGTATTCACTCAGTTCAGAAATGTCTTCCAATATAAGCAAATAACTCTTAAATGGAGCAATATTTCTCAACCTGAAAGTGACATTTGAGATTATTGACCACAACCTTCTACTTCATAAGATATCTGATATTAGCTTTGTCCTAGAGTTTATACACTGGTTTAATATCTACTTATCCAACAGATCATTCTGCGTTTCTTGTCCTCTGTTTCACAGTCTGGACACATCACATCTGGATTCCCCCAAGACTTTGTCTTAGTTCTGCACTTTTCTATGTTTTCATAAATAATCTTCCATGTGACATTTCCTAACTAAATATCACATTGTATACAGATGATACTGTATTCTTCTCAGCTCATAAAGATGGCTCTCAAATGTAACTAACTTTTCAATATCATTTCGCCTAGATTTGGAATTGGCTTGCAGACAGCAAACTGTATGCCATTACCAGCAAGTCCACTGTCATGTTTTTTGGGTCAGCAAAAAGACTATCCAACATTTCAGCACCTCAAATTTATAATCCTCAGGGGGCACTGTTCCCTTTTAACAAAGAAGAAAAATATTGTGGAATAATGCTAGATGACTTATTCTCTTTTCACTCCCACATTAGCAACACAGCCCTTAAAGTCTCTAAATAACTAAAAATGTCTTATAGCATTTCTAACCTAGTCACATGTGAAGCATGTAGAGCCATTGCAATACATTTTCTAATCATTAGATTAGAATAAAGCCTACCCCCGTTACCCAATGTCTTAATAAAAAACATCTTACTCTAGACTACAGAAAATAAAGTCGTTCACTACATTAATTTAGCCCAGCACAGAAAGTATCATTGCATTTTTATTCAGAGAGCTAAATGGTTGTATGTTGCAGCTAGAGCTACTTATTTACTTAATACTCTCACTTCTTCATGACAGGTACTGTCTTCGTGTTAATAGGAATCGCTCAGTTCATGAGCCTTCATATCTGCTCTACAGCTCTGCTTCTTTTAAACTTAAGCAGACCAGACTTTACTATTGCCCTTTTGTGAAAGATCCTTCACAAGGCTAGTGTCTGCTTCCTGGACCAGTCTGCCTAAAGGCGTTACAGCCTTACTGGATTTCTTACCGTTTAAGAAGAGTTTAAAAGAATTTCACTCTGACTGATACAAATGCAAAGACTTCATAGATGCTGGTTAAGTCACTTAAAAATATGAGTATCATATTCTTGCACTGCATTTTCCTCAGTTTCTTTCTTGTTCCTGACAAATTCTGCAAAGCATTGACTCCAGTGCATTGATCTTATAACATGTAGCTCGCATTCTTTAGTATATGCTTCAGTTTTTATTTACCTTTGTTTGCCTCTACTCTATACTTCAACCAGTTTACTTCTTCATTGCATTGATTCCAATTGGTCAAAATTCTATTTTGTTTATACTTTTGTACTATTACAATGAGTACATTTGTCCTGCTTATGCTTTTATCTCATTTGTCCTTACTGTATATTCTAGTCGCTTTGTGTTACAATTATTTACACTTGTTACAGAAATGCCTGTGTATTATGGGCTGCAAAACTCTTTCTGTTCTAAATATTTGCATTTATATGTGGTGATGCTTGTGCATTATTGTCTGCATACATACTCATTTGTCTTTGCCTTTGATCTGGGCGATGGCTGAAAAGGCTCTTGTGCCAGCCTGTCAACCAACTTAACAAACAAAATATGATGAATAGTTATCCATTTTTTGAAATCTGTTGGCCCTTTTCCAAATAAAGCAAGCAAATGATTACATAACTCAATAAGTATTCTTATTAGGTTAAATGACCTGGTATTGTACAACGTATCACTTTAATGTCTCAGTACATGGAGCAAGTGAATTAAGCTACCATTAGGTAATTAGCAACTTCTTCCCTTCCCTACAGACACTGCTAACAACATAGTACTACAGGAGTGGAACTCTGACTTAAAGGAAGATTCGTAACTTTAATTTAATTTTTAAGTTAAAGTTCTATATTAAACTGTAGTATTCAATTAAGAAAGGTGTTCATTGTTAGGAAAACAGTTATTTTACACTGACACCACTGACACCTCCAGTTCTGAGATGCCTGATTGGGAGTCCTGACTGGAGCCATGGCATTTCTCATGACACATTATTACAGTGAAGGAGCAACATACCATTAAAGACACGGAGAGCACATAGTGTTAGCTACACAGCACTATTGCATTGAAGCTGCGGCATAAAGCAAATTGGATATAATTCACGTGTTAGCAAATTAACACTATTTTGCACTGACAAAGCCCCATTTCTGAGATTCTTTTGATGAGGGTAGGAGACTGAAGCTGAGATATACTTTATAGCATCGGAGAAGTACGCTACTATAAGATGGAGACCCCTGCTTCATACTGGAACCTAGCAAATCTTTCTGTCCTCTCTCTCTCTCAGTTTCTCTCTCACCATTCCAGTCTGCATTGTCATGACAGAAAGAGAAAGAGTTTCTAGCTTAGGAGATAAGGCATATGGATCTCCAGCATCAGGAATGCTCAAATAAATAATGGAAAGATGAAAACAATTAAAGTAAAAAAAGTTGCTGCCATTCTGCCATTTTGTGCCCCTTGCAACCTGGCAAGGTTTATTATTGACCATTGATGAGGAGGCTAGGAGCTGTGCTTCTGTTGCAGCTGTGAAAACTTTTCTCTTTGGGGCTTATTCCACTATTTTGTCCTTTACTGTGAAGTTTAACACTGCAGGAAAAAGCTTTTTGATCAATTGATAATCATACTTTTGTGGCAGTTTTGTATACCCACTTCTAAATATTAAATTAAGCCCATCCCCCAAAATGTTGCTTGTTCTATTTCACTTAATTCCATTAGATTGTTCCCTTCTGTTCCTTATGGCCAGGTGTAATTCTAAGGTTGTTATTCCTCTTCTGATTCTTCAAGTCTTACAGCTTCTCATCTTCTAGCATAGTTTGCTGTTGTAGTTTACACTCTACATTGCACCAAAGTCAAGCTATATACTTTTGCTCAAGTGTAAGCAACTAAAACTTATGTGTAGATATGCTACTTTGCACAGGACTTATGTTTCATAGGATGGCTTGCACCAGGTCCTTAAGGGTTTCAGGGATTGCTGGATGTCATCATCTGATAGGCCTACTGCAATTCCTGGTGCTGTACATCATGACAACTTATATCAAGGAACATTTCCTTTCTCTGTAATTAGTATTGCTGCTGCTAACAGTTGTATTCCACAAATGTTTTAAAAACAATTGTAATTTTACTCTTTAACTCTGTGGTTCAGGGAGCAGGACTACAATTTTAGGCTTATTGAGTGGTTGAGGACTTCAGGTTTAAGTGTGGTGATGGAATTTTAGGTCTAGTTAGAGAGCAGGATAGAGGAGTTTAATGGTTAGGGTTAGAAAGCAAGGCCTCTGGGTTAGGGATTGGATAAGAATTTTAGGATTAGAGTTAAGGCTCAGATAGAGCTATGTAGTTCAATGGGATTGGCCTGTGGGACTGGAGGGCTAGTAGTTTAAGTAGGATTGGGCTAGTGGGAGTTAGGACACTTGCCATTTACAGCAAGAGGTAGCAAGCAAGTGTGGTGTTTACTACTAGCACTCAATCACATGCAGTGGACTCGAAGTATCTAGATGTTTGCAATTCCCAAAAGCATACTGGGTGAACACAAATTTTGATTTTATGGTCCAGATAATAATGCAAATTATTAGTTGGTATTAATATAGTAACAATCAAGGTTTCTCACAGTAGAAGCTATAATATCATCAGCAGCTAATTCTTTGAAGCCAGTTTCATGTAACATTTTCTTGGTTGGCCTATTACTTGTAAGTGTAACATCAATGGGGTTACATCTGGACAGGTTTAACTGCCCAGTATTGATTCCCTGATTGCTATTATTTATCGGAAATCACTGCTGGTGTGGTTTATTTCTGTATGTTTGCAATGTTTTCCTTTTGTATGATTTTCTTTTCTCTGAAGTTCTGTGACCATGTAGTTAGTATGCATAATTAAGCATGCTATGTGGACCAAACTACACACATAGGAGGTGCAAAGGGCTTGACTTCCTGCAAAAACAATTTTTTTTTAGAAAAAAGTCATAGCAAGCTGCAGGTTTAGCCAGTATTTTTTGTCTGGCTAAACCATTGTCAACTCTCTTCATGACAATATATAGGTGAACTTATTTGCTCTTTATTTGGCATATTAGCTTCCATTAAGTGTGATAACAGACCATCTTGCAGCAGTGTCGAACTTAGATAGCTTTGTGATAATCAGGAAATCTATTGCAGAAGAGTAACCCCATTATAGATATAATCAAATGTATGGTGGCCACTCTTATGGGTAATACAGGGAATGTTATACTGATTGTAAGAAGAACAGCAAATATTTATCCTGTTAAGAGGATATGGGAGTACAATACATCCAACAAAAGAAGCAGCAACAACAAATCTGCTGTTGTAATATGGATTCAAAAACACAGTTCCGTCTGTTATTGATTCAAGTGACAAATTATATGATCTGGTAGGGAAAAAAGGTAAGGTATATTAGTCTGAACAAAAAGAGTTAAGGTGAGCAATTATGTAAACTGTAAAAGACTGGTAAGTCAATGTACTTTCTAGAGAGGGCAATTAGTTTTAATAAAACAAGTGAGCAAAATATTTATCCTTATAGAGTGAAGGTTATGACAAATAGTGCTAAAGCTGAATGAAGGCTCTGACAAGTAGTGCTATAGCGGTATAAAGGCTCTGACAGCTAGTGCTACAGCAATATGAAGGCTTTGACAAGTACTGCTACAGCACTATGAATGCTCTGACAAGTAGTGCTACAGTGCTATGAAAACACTGACTAGTAGGGATACAGCGCTATAAAGGCACTGACAAGTAGTGCTACAGTGTGATGGAGGCACTGACAAGTAGTGCTACAGGGCTATGAAGGCAGGGACAAATAGTGCTACAGCAGTATGAAGGCAGGGACAAGTAGTGCTACAGCAATATGAAGGCAGGAACAAGTAGTGCTACAGGGCTATGAAGGCAATGACAAGTAGGGATACAGGGCTATGAAGGCACTGACAAGTAGGAATACAAGGCTACAAAGACACTGACAAGTAGGGATGCAGGGCTATGAAGGCACTGACAAGTAGGGGTACAGGGCTATGAAGGCACTGACAAGTAGTGCTACAGTGGTATGAAGGCACTGACAAGTAGGGATGCAGATATGAAGACACTGACAAGTACTGCTACAGTGGTATGAAGGCTCTGACAAGTAGTGCTACAGGGCTATGGAGGCACGGACAAACAGGGATACATGGCTATGAAGGCTCTGACAGGTAGTGCTACAGGGCTATGAAGGCATTGACAAGTATGGATACAGGGCTATGAAGGCACTGACAAGTAGGGATACAGGGCTATGAAGGCACTGACAAGTAGGGATACAGGGCTATGAAGGCCCTGACAAGTAGGGGATATAGAGCTATGAAGGCACTGATAATTAGGGATACTGGGCTACGAAGGCCCTGACAAGTAGGGATACAGGACTACAAAGGCCCTGACAAGTAGGGATACAGGGCTATGAAGGCACTGACAAGTAGGGATACAGGGCTATGAAGGCACTGACAAGTAGGGCTACAGGGCTATAAAGGCTCTGACAGCTAGTGCTACAGTGGTATGAAGGCACTGATAAGTAGTGCTACAGGGCTATGAAGGGAGGGACAAGTAGTGCTACAGCAGTATGAAGGCAGGGACAAGTAAGTGCTACAGCACTCTGAAGGCTCTGACAAGCAGTCCTACAGCAGTATGAAGGCTCCGACAATACTGCTACAGCACTATGAAGGCTCTGACAAGTAGTGCTACAGTGGTATGAAGGTTCTGACTAGTAGTGCTATAGCAGTTTAAAGGCTCTGTCAAACAGTGCTACAGCAGTTTTGCTGCACACTATCTTGTGAAATTGCAGCAGTTCAGGAGTATGGCTAATGTAAATCAGCCGAGTATTGTACCCCAGTGACATACACCAGGATCAAACAACCCAGTAGAGGTGATTGAAAGACAGGGTCATGCAGAACATATAAGATTAAACGTGGACATGCACTGTTACCGGTATAGCAGATCTGTTAGTGCTGCAGTGGGTAAGTACTGTTAGGCTGTGCATGTGTATTTCTGAAAGAGTGTGTGTGTGTGTGTGTGTGTGTGTGTGTGTGTGTGTGTGTGTGTGTGTGTAGGTGCATGTGCAACAGCATTTTGCTCTCAGTGACTTAAGCACATCTTGCCATAGCATTAGCAGCACTCACTAGTGAAGCACAGGTAGAGTATGATAAATTATCTGCTTGCCTCTCAGAATTTGCTATGACATACCCACCATTAGTAGGTCAGGAAAAAAGACAAATTGTATATAAATAAGAAAATGTTTGTACAGTAATTTTTACTTTTCTTTGTAATTGTTTCAAGTTTCATTATGTATGCATAGCAATTGATCTGAAGGTCTGATTAACACTACAGGAAATTATTTATTTATTGAATAATTGGCTATGTATAAATAATACAAAAGTGTACAAGTTGACAGTATCATGTATGTCTCTTCATTTATTATACTATGAGTTTATTTATATGTTTATGTGAATGTGTGTGTGTGTGTGTGTGTGTGTGTGTGTGTGTGTGTGTGTGTGTGTGTGTATGTGTGTGTGTGTGTGTGTGTGTGTGTGTGTGTGTGTGTGTGTGTGTGTGTGTGTGTGTGCTTGGCATTATTTTCTTCCACCCTTTGTCCTATTGTCCATGGATATCAGGTAAGAGAAATGAAAGTCAGGAGCTGTTACCTCATCCACTGGGCATTAGGAGATTTTTTATATGCTCCTGCCTTTCTCCTCCTGTTGCTTAGCAGACACTGGGCATGCCCTGGTATGATGAGTCTAATGCGAGTGCATGCTTCTGCACATCTGTTTATGTTTGTTTAGAGTGTGATGCACTCCTTGTTTAGGTTTGCACCTGTAGATCAATATGTATGTATGCCTATAAGAAGCTTTCTAGGGGCTTGCACAAGTGTATAAATACTGAGCACATGTAAGCCTGACTGCCATTTTGTAATAAGCTGTTGAGATGTAAGCATGTATGTCTGTCTAATTTGTCATTTAATCAGTTTCTTTATATTTTGTAATGCTGCTGCCTATCCTGATGTGTTACTGTGTAATAAAGCATATAAACAAACTACCCCGCCTGTTCAGCATCTATACTAGAGAGGGGCGAGTGACATGGTGTCAGAAATGGCATGTCTGAAAAGGACATGGTGCTAGAATGGGATCCAGATTCCTCAGTTCGGGACCAAGAGGTACTCAGTTAAGATTGGATGAATATACAGGAGTGAATCATCCCTAATGCATGTATAACTCGCAAAACAGGTCAGAAACGAATTTCAGGTATTAAAAATTTGCTCAAACTATTTCTTATTCACAAAAATGAAATGAGGCATTCAGAACACTCTAAACAAATTTCTAAGTAACAGAAATATCTGATACTGCGATATATTAACAGAAATATTTGAAATAACTATGGACAATGTTTGAAATAAAGTCTGAATTGCATAAAATGCATAAAATAAGGGAAACAACTGCATTTTTTTGCTAAGCACTTCTTTTTTTACATTAATCAAAGCTATTCAAGTTGTATGAAGTGTATGGAGTGTTCGCTTGTTTGTGTAGTATTATAGTACAGTTATTTCACAAAACACAGCCATTTCAGAATGTATTTCACAAAGTACAGCATTTCGAAGAATTTCTTGTGCATTTGAATGTTATTACAAGTGCTGGCTGTGTGCTTGTTCATACATAATTACAAGGGCCATATTTTTCAGTGTGTTTGGACATAATTTGTTGGCATGGCAGACGGATTTTGAAAACCAGGTCCACTTATGTTGATGATAATATTTCAGAGAAGTGGAGAGCATTTGAGCAAGTGTATGATATTTTCATACAGGCTGCATTTTCTGGTAAATATTAATTTAGCTGGGTCAGAAGCCATAGAAAGGGAGTGTTCATTTGTGTATGCAACTGCTGTCTTTGCAGGAGAGGGAGGAAATCCATAATATAGTTGTATTGGCTGAGTCAAGGGAGGACCCCGAGTGCTTAAAATGTAAATTTACAGAAATGTGTAACCCCCCCCAAATGAATGTTACAATGGAAAGGCACTTATTTTATACAAGGGATCAAAAGCCAGGTGAAACTTTTGCAGCATATATAACTGATTTCAGAAACAAGGCTAAAATGTGCAGATTTTGTGATTTAAGGTATGAGTTGATAAAAGACAAGCATGTGTGGTATTTAAGATAATGCTGTCAGAAAGATTTTGCTTCGTGACAGTGATTTAACTTTGAATAAGGCCAATGAGATTTGCCAGATATATGAGCTTACAGAGAAGCACACAAATATGCTCACAAATGAGAGATGCATGCTTCCGGTAACTTCTAAAGCTAATGTTAATAGTATGCAGCATGTGGTTAAAAGATACAGGCCCAAGTGGTTCCCTATTACATCCTCAAAGACGCACTTACCTGAATACATAATCGCCGACACGTCTCCATCGAACCACGTAAACATCGATCATCCTGAAGCACGAAATCCAAAATGTCGAATTGTCATGGTTGGCCCTTCCTTGGTATAGTTTCGTAAGGTAAGTGTGCGATAGTTACGGACCTTAGGGTTAGGGTGCAGGTTAAGGTAAGTGCATAGATGGTAATGTATGTGAGATTTAGTGTAGGGTTAGATGTAGAGTTTTGTTACATGTATGTGCGTGGATTATTTATTTTGTTTGGGTATAGCTTGTTAAGGTAAATGTGCAATAGTTACGGACCTTAGGGTTAGGGGGCGGGTTAAGGTAAGTGAATAGATGGTGGTATATGCAAGATGTAGTGTAGGGTTAGAAGTAGGATTTAGTTTAGGGTTAGAAGTAGGGTTTTGGTTGGTGTATGTATGTGTTTGTTTAGTTTGTTTGGGTAGGTAGTATGTAGCGGGCGGTGGGGTGGGAGAAGTATGATGGTTCAAGTGTTTGAATTTTGCGGTTTAGGGCATTCAGTGTATTTGCGGTTCACGGAATATGTGTCGGCGTTTTTGTATTCGGTTATTAGGGCTTTCGAGCTTGCAATATAGACCCGGCCCAAGCACATGGCAGCCACTGTAAACCCTGTAACATTCACTGGGAAACCCTGTAGCTTTCTAGCAAGTTCCAAGGCATGCTCTGGAAACCACACAGACTCAATGAAGCACAATAGTGAGCCAGCAAACTCAAAGCATGTGCCTATACCCAGTTTCATACTCAACTGTCATAATTGTGGTGGAAGTCATGAGCCTAAAACGGAAAACATGTTTAGCTTTTTGTCAGCAATGTCACAGATGTAATAAATGGAATCATTTCAAAACGTTTTGTAAATCAAAAGGGACACATTATTTTATTAAAAGGGAACATTCAAAGAGACAAGTTGATCAGTTAGAAAGCTATGAAAAAACAGCCAAAATTCCACTTCAGCCCACGAATGTATATTGAGCTGTGACCGTACTTTTTATTATGATGGTGTGTCAGTGCTTCGTGAGACAGTCAGTGCAGCAGATTTAAGGGCAAAGAATGAAGAACTGTATACTGTTCTGATTATTGGGAGACTCATAAAGCTCTATGTTGATACTGGTTCTAAGTACAACATCATGTCAGGAGAAACATTTGCTAGCGTACGAGCTGGTGAGAAGCTTGATTTGGCAAAGTGTGCGAAATTTGTTGCTTATAAGTTCATAGGTGTTTACTAGGCTAACAACCACAAGGGCCTTTTTAGGCCCAGACATGCATCCGAAATCTCTGACAAGTTCTAATACTCATGATAAGTGTAAGCATGGGCCTGGAAGATGAACCATTTGCAGGTTACCTCTGTCCATTAGAGACATAGGTACCAAACTAAGGCTGAATCTCCAGTTTCCCATCCAATCATCCAAGCTGAACTTGAATTGGGTTAGGGAGGAACTCTGATTCACATGGATGAGGAGCCTGTTCTATAGATGGGGTAGTCTCTGGGATACATACCTATCTCTCCAGCAGGTCCTATTTATATCACAAGCAAGATTTAAGTCTTTAGAATGGGTAATTCTGGTGCTGCTTGTTTTGTGGATATGCAGGAGGTCCATTAGAGTGGGGTCTGACAATGCCCTGTATGCCAGACATAGATCTCCCCTCAAATCCCTGTAGGAGACAGATTACAGAGACAGGGCCTTGGGGTGGTCTGCATAAGACATATTACTTACTCCCTGTATTCTTTTAGTGAGGAACCTCTGCGGACATTTCAATTGTTGGATATGCCTGGTTAGGTACATACCAAAGGGGGCACTGTACTCAATGGCAGATCTAATGAATGCTGAATACAGTGGAAGAATGACTTTCTTGAACTTAGATGCCATACCTTTGTTTATAAGTTGCTCAACATAGAATGATTTCCACACCACTGTAGACACATGATGATCAAAGTCTAGATTACTATCTATGTGTGTCCCTAAGTCCCTCAACTCTAAGGGGTGTGTTGTCAATATGATAGTTATCAGGAATGGATGACTTCCCAAAGGATACGATTATGCTTTTCTTGGCATTTAATTTTAGTCCATGGCTCTGACACCAGTTGTTTGTCTGTGTCAGCCCCTCCTGGAGAACATTTGTGTTAGTGTGAGATTCAATGACAGCACATAGTTTGCAATCATCTGCAAATTTAGTCAGCCAGAGACCACTGATATTGGCTTTACTTACCTACTGCCTTATGGTGATGAAGAGATTCAGACTGAAGGCTCAGTAGTAATTTCATGTTGCTGTGCTGGGAGAAGCTACAACTTGTTATTTTATGTGGTGAAAAGGCATGTACGGTCATTATTAGGGCTTAGAGACAGTTTGAAAATGGGACTGCTTTCATTTAATAAGGAAATCCATCATGTTAGTTTAAAAGACCACTGTTCTAATTTTGCCCAGTATATTTTCTCGGGTCTGTATTAAATTGTCGAAGTTCTACAACTTTGAATCACTAAACATTGAACACTAGTGATCAAAGTTGCAGAACATTGAACAATTAAAAAAATCAAAACAAAAGGAAAGAAAAGTGAAAGGGTTTAAGCAGGTGGGCAAGCCCCCCCCACCCCCTGCTACTTAAATATACCAACTCCGAGATTGCACTACAGCATAGCAAAGGGAAATCTTCCCTTTCTGCACCATACTCTATTAAAGTGCAATCTCGGAGTTGGTATATTTAAGTAGCTGGGGGTGTGCTTAAAGCAGTTACTTTTATTTATTTTATTTATTTTTTATCACATATTCGAAGTTTCAGAACTTCGATCATATGGGTTTGACCATATGGTATTCAAAGTTCTGAAACTTCGTTTATCTGATATAGACCCTATTTTCTCTACCTATGGTGATCTTTTCGAAGACAAACTAGGCAAGCTTCCAGTTGTGTACTCCATGAAGTTAGACCCAGATGTCAGCCCAGTTGTCAGGTCAGCAAGGAAAGTTCCAGTAGCTATGCAGAACAAAGTCAAAGCCAAGCTAGATAAAATGGTGCATCAAGGTGTAATTTGTCCAGTTGAACAACCTTCTCAATGGGTATCTTCCATGGTGGTTGCACAGAAGCTCAGATGACATCAGAATATGTATTGATCCATGAGATTTGAACAAAGCACTGAAAAGACCTCATCATCCAATGTGCACAGTTAAAGAAGTTCCAGCTCTGATGCCAAATGCCACTGTTTTTTTTTTGTTTTGTTTTAGATGCAAAGAGTTCCTTTTGGCAAATTTTGTTGACAAGAAATCCTCATTGCTAACTATGTTCAGTATGCCTTTTGGCAGGACAGATTTTTGAGAATGCCATTTGGAATGAATTCTGCCAGTGAAGTTTTACAACATACAATGGAGCAAATTCTTTTGGGTACTCTTGTGCTGTTAGAGTTGTTGATATTCTAGTAGGAGGTAATAGTGAAGCTGAGCATGACAGAAACCTCAAGAAAGTTTTGGGGAAGGCACGTTAAGTTAATCTTAAACTGAATCTTCAGAAGTGCAAGTTCAGGTTATGAGAAGTTACTTATGTTGGTCATTTATTTACCAGTTCAGGCTTATGACCAGATCCTTCCAAGCAAACAGTTATTCTTGAGATGCCAGCTCCAGACAATGTTCAAGCCCTTCAATGTTTTCTTGGCATGGTTAACTATCTAGGCAAGTTCATTCCAGACTTAAGACAACTAGCAGCACTGCTTAGAGAGCTGACGCATAAAGATGCATCCTGGTCATGGTTTGAACAACACCAATGAGCATTTGATGTCCTGGAACTGAGAACTGCCAGGTCACCAACTCTCAGATACTATGATGTTCACAAACCAGTTACTCTTTCCTGGGATACTTCAAAATTTGGTCTTGGTGCAGTTATTCTTCAAGAGGGTCAACCTGTTGCCTATGCGTCCAGATCTCTCTAACCCAAACTGAAATGCAGCATGCTCAGACAGAGAAAGACCTCTTGGCAATTATGTTTGCATGCAATAAGTTCCATAACTATATTTATGGTAGACCTATCCAGATTGAAACAGGCCACCAACCTCTTGTCACTATTTTGAGAAAGCCTATGCATACAGCTCCAGCCAGACTGCAATATGTGATGCTCATATTGCAGAAATATAATTTCCATCTTGTCTATACAAAAGGCAAACTTCTTTATCTTGTTGATACATTATCCAGATCACCCAGAAATAACACTGAACAGCTTGAGAATGCACACCTTGGATTATGAAGTCATGGAAATGAGAGATTTTTCTTCCACAGGTCTTGATGAGATTAGAAATCACACAGTCTCAGATCCTGTTTTACAGAGGCTTAACCACTTTAACAATCAAGGATGGCCATCAAAGCAATCTAATTTACCCCAAGAAGTGCAACCTTATTTTTCCTTACAGAGATGAGATTTTGTCTGACAATGGTATTGTCATGAAAGGTCCAGAAGTCATTGTTTCAAAGTCCTTGCAACCAGAGTATATTGCTATCATGCATCGTGGCCACCCAGGAACTGATTCTACCAAAAGAAGGGCAAGAGGACTAGTATTTTGGCCTTTTATGTCACAAGATATTGAGAGAGTACTTTCATCTTGTTCTGTATGTAATAGTACAAAGCCACATCAACAGAAGGAACCATTTCAGCTAATCCAGATTCCTGAACTACCTTGGTTGACACTGACATTTTCGAATGGAATGGCCAACATTAGTTGGTGTTAGTAGACACTATACTGCCGTGAATGCAATCGGGGAATGTAAATCATCACATTTGCTGGTGAAAACCATGCAAATTAGGTGATTTACTGATCCAGGAAGCAGACAGGCATCCTTACTCAAATTGGTTTGAGATTGACCTGCTTCCTAATCTAGCATCCAGTACTGTCATTACTAAGATGAAGCATAATTTTGCAGTCCATGGTAGTCTGCACAAAGTTATTTCTGATAATGGTACACAGTTTACTAGCCAGCAATTCAAAAGATTCCCCAAAGAGTGGGACTTTATCCATGTTATGAGTAGTCTTGAGTACCCACAGTCAAATGGTTTTGCAGAACATGCAGTTCAAAGTATGAAACAGTTACTAGTGAAGTTGAAACAAGATAATAGTGATATTTTCCTGAATGTCTTGAATCTCAGAAATATTCCTTGTGATAAACATCTTGGTTCACCTGCCCAGAGACTTCTGTTGAGACAAACCAGAACCACATTACCAGTCAGCAGTAGTTTATTAGTTCCAAGTGCTACGAATAACAGATCTGTGAAAGCCCATTCATTAAAGAAACACCTATCTCAAAAGTCTTATTATGACAAGTCCAGCAAACCGCTCAGTCCATTACTTGAAGGAGAGACAGTGAGAATGCAAATATGCAAAGGTTATGATCGGATTGGAGTTGTGAAGAGTATTTGTCCAGAACCACGATCATACATTGTGGAATCAGAAAGAGCAGAGTTTAGACAGAATCAGAAACATTTGATGCCGGTGTCAGAGACTGTACCACAGCACCTAGCCTGTGAGAAAGATTCTTTATCTCAAAATGAGTTATCCAGCGTTCCACTTCCAGTGGATGCTCCAGTAACTATCCCTGTTCCTGAGATGAATCACAAAATTCCTGCTACAAGTTGTTCACCAAAGGCTGTCCCTGTTGCTAAACCTAGTTCTGATTACTATGTTACTATGTTAATTAACAAAATTTTTCTACCAGGAAAAAGTAGTACTCCCTCCCCTACCCCAGAAGACACATCAGAGAGCATAGCTAGACAAGTCAGCAAATTCTTTACTGAAACCATTCTAGCTCTATCTAACCAGCAAAACAACCAATACAACCCCTCCCATATGGAACCATATAAACCACCCAGCAACTATAACACATTTCACTTCCAACCTGTCTCTACTGATAGGCTAAGAAAATACCTTAAAAAACGTAAGCACACAACACTAGCATCAGACAAATTGCTAGATGAATTTCTAAAAATACCTGCCAACGCCATTGCATACCCGATAGCCATTCTTATTAATAGACCTTTTTCTGAAGCCCTTGTCCCTGAAATCTGGAAAATATCTCATATAATCCCTCTTCATAAAGGAGGTAATTCTACAGAACTGACAAACTACAGACCAATAGCTATTCTATCCCCTATTGCCAAAATTATGGAGAGATGCATACATACCCAAATTATGGACTACTTGCAAACTCACAAACTCCTCTCGAACACTCAACACAGTTTTCGTCCCTTTCACAGTGCCACTACCACTTTAATGTCCTTTACCAGTACAGTAAACTTCCAAAAAACAATGACAAATATGTATCAGCTACCTTCCTAGACCTTTCTAAAGCCTTTGATATGGTCAGTCATAGTATAATTATCAAAGCTCTTATTGAACTAGGACTGAGGGGTTAATTCAGTAAAGCCTATATGGAGCTATTCTCTGTGTAGGCATAGTGGTGCAGCCCGAACATGGAGTTCAGAGGTGGAGCAATCCAGGAAACTAGGCTGGGGGCATGCACGTGCTCCCAGCACTATACTGCCATGAATGCAATCGGGGAATGTAAATCATCACATTTGCTAGTGAAAACCATGCAAATGAGGTGATTTACTGATCCAGGAAGCAGACAGGCATCCTTGTAGGACCCATGTCTGCAGTAAAAATGTATGCGGCAAGTAACCGTGTGCTGGACTGAAAAAATAAATGGGGCTGTGACAACTAAAAGTAAAGCATGTATTACGTGCTTTAGGCATGCCAATGGCCAAAACTATGGCCATTGGCATGTAAAACTGATGCAAAATGTAAACAAAATCAGAACTTTTTTTGGCACATATGCCATGTTTAAGTGGAGTGCAGCAGCCCGCAAACATGCGATCTTGCAAAGAATAAATTTAAAATAGTAAAAGGGGAGAATTAAAGGTAAAATGAATTTCCCTATTATACTGGCCAGCATGCAGACTCATACAATGGCAGGTTATAGTGGTTGCTAAGGACATATGCTCTCATGTATTGCTGTAACTTGGGTATACACAATTAGATGTATACAAATGAGCCAGTTTTACTGAATGGCTAAATGGTTAATTGTGTCTGCAGGTACTTAACTGTGTAGAGGGTACAACGTAGTGGTGTAGGTAGAAGAGGCAGCCTACGTGAAAAGGGTGTGTGTCATGGTTTGTGTAAGCACATTAGAGCTCAGCGGCACCTGTTTGTGCTCCACTAAGCATAGCTAAGCAAGGGTGTGTGTCTGAGGCTGCTAAGTCCAGGGGAGGGCCCTTTCTGCTCAGCAATGTTTACACTAGCTCCATGGGTTTGGACAGAACACAGAGGGGCTTTAAACAGGAGGAAATTGAAAAAAAAATATATAAAAGGAAATAGCAGACAAAAGGCAATCAACTATAAATGACCAATAAGGCCTCTGCCACTCACAGTGGGCCATTCAAACCACTCAGTAATGTAGCTGGCCAGTGGAATGTATCATAGTCAGCCAATTACACAGGCTGCATCTGCAGCACACCAGTATAAAGTATGCAGACACCCTTCAATCTGATTTTTCCCACATACTCAGCACCATTTGAGTACACACTTGGGAATTTTAATTGGCAAAATGATGGGGGCTGCTGCTGCTTTGCTACATCTCCACATGCTACAGACTGAGGGTGGTGATGAGGATGATGTTGACAACCAGCCCAGACTGAGGAGGAGAAGAGTGTTCAGATCCAGGGTAACCTTTCAGGGGCTACATGAGCTGGAGATAGTAGAGCTACAGGGTGGACAGGGACATACTACAGCAACTCACTGAGCTCTACCACCCTCACCTCAGATCCAGAGCCAACAGAGGGGAACCCATCCCAGTGAAAGCAAAGGCATGTGTAGCCTTAAGAATACTAGCTACAGGTACTTTCCAAAGACCTACTGGGGACATCATGGGGTGTCACAGGCATCTGCATCCAGGGTACTCCACCAGTTCCTTGATGTCATGCTAAGACATGCCAGTGAGGACACTTATTTCCCCAGCACCCCTGAGGAGAGGACCAGCAATATTCATCTCTTCCACCATGTAGCACACTACCTAGAGGTACTGGGTGCCATAGACTGCACTCATGTCCACATCAAAGCACCACCTAGTGAAGAGGGTAGAGTCTACATCAACCACAAGTGGTATCACTCCATCAACTGCCAGGTCGTGTGCAATGCCCAGGGCATTATCATCAATGTGTGTGCTGGCAGCCCTGGCAGTTATCAAGACTCCCACATCTGGCATGCATCACAGCTGTACCAGGCATTTGCCAGGGGGAACATCCCTTATGACCATCTAGTGGGGGATGCTGGCTATGCACTGGAACTGTGGATAATGACACCCATCAGAAATGGACACACACACACACACTGAATAATGCCATAATGAGGAACATGCACAAACTATGAACATCACAGAGCATGTGTTTGGGCTGCTCAGGTCATGGTTGCCACCTTGACATATCTGGTGTAGCCCTGTAGTAATCTCCAGCCACATGTGCACAGATGATCATAGTATCTGCCATGCTACACAATATGATCCTGTGGGAACAGCTGTGGCTGGAACATCACAGGAAAGAGGGACACAGCCCCGTACCATTGCCAAGGTCCCCACAGGCACAGCGGGACTCGGAGGAGGAACCCCCTGAGCTGTCCCTGTTGGCAGATGTAGGCATGCCTAGTATGCCCTGGCCTTGGCAAAGAGGCAACGCATAGCACATACACTGACACCCTAGGGACCCAGAGACTGACACCTCTCTCTGACTTGCACACACAGTAAAAATGATACCACACAAATCACACTACCTGTACCTTACCATATATAGGCTGTGTACTGAGTGCATCTGACAGAGTCAGCCCTGAAGCACTGTCCTCACAACTGCTGCAGGCACTTGGTAAGTCACTCTTCTTAACAACAAATGAATGGAGTAGTACATTGTGGTAACATATCTATGGTATCACTGAATGTATGCAAGGGAATGGGGTGGCCTAATGGGATAGCAGCAGACAACTGACAGCTATGTGGGACAACAAGAAATGTCTGCCAAATACTGGCTTTCCCAAAATATGCAGTAGTCCCCTAGGTGACAAAACTCACTGCAGTATATGTGGGGGACTAACAAACTGTGGGGTCATAGGTGACATGCATGGATGTCAATGTTGGAGTCCCATACACACCTCTCAGCCTCTCCCAGCAAGTCAGCTGTACAAAGCCATACAGATATTTGTGACAAAGGCCCGCAAATAGGGACAATGATGAAATATTCATCTTACAAACTTACATAGTGATATCACAGCAGGTCTTGCAGTTGCATTAAGTCTCTGAAGGGTAAGAAGTCTGAAACTCAAATGCCTGTCATTAATTTCTAACCTTCGGTCTTTAGTGATATGCCAGTATTCTCCAAGACAGGCACAATACTATGCTAAATGGAACTAAAAATGTAAAGCAAACTGCTGGACGGTCTGTGTAAATGTATACAGTTGAGAGGTTTGCCCCCCTCTCAACACACCCGTGTTCCCATAAAAATGCAGTAACATTTATGTTTGTAGGGTAATAGCAGCAGAGCACACATTCCCAGGGCTGTCCCAATCAACTTGATAACTTGTTGCATGTCCACAATATGCAGGGGTCATGAGCTATGTATATGCATGGTTAATACTGTCAGGAAGTAGGCAGCACTTACTGTTGGCTGTTGTGGCTTAGTGGTCTAAGAACAGTACTGTGGTTGACAGGGTCCATGTTTCAAGACTTTCTGTGCCAAGTATTTTGCATGTCAGCTACACCTAGGGTAGGAGTTGTACACACTCTCAAGAAGTCAATATCCATTACTGCAGGAAAGCTGGACAATTCAGGGACAGGGGGCGACACATATGGAAAGTACACAGCTTGGAGGAACCTGCACAGTGCCTGGTAGGACAGCAGGTTCTTGAAAGTCAGTGTACTGCCAGGTTATAAATGGCTGCCACCTTACTGTGTCAATACTGACAACAAGTCACTGGGCACCATCCATACCCGTGGAATGACAGGGTGTCACAGAAGGACCACAAGTATGCCTCGTATATCTGTTCTGCTTGTCATAACATTGCATTTGCCTGCCAAACTATTTGCAAAACAATAAATGTTGGTGTGAAAACATGAATGGCAGACAGTGGAGAAGCAGACATCATACCCATGAGAAAACGCAAGCTAATACCAAACTGGGCTGCCAACACTCCATGTTTGGCAGAGCAATATTAACACCCTGTCCCCATGTGTGGGCCTGTGTCTGATTGTCATATATGGACCTGTCCAGATGTCAGTCTGTGATGGTTTGACAGCTATGGCCAACATATAGCCTTATAATAACATTGCAACACAAACCGTCTGAGGACCACGGCAGATGAAGGGGTGCAATGATGGGCAACCTGCTAAACAGGTACACTCAGCGGTGTGAAGTCCATAACCCTGTGTGTGATGTTACGACTTCCACCCCCACTCACACCAGAAATACAAATATGTAATAGCAGCAACTGTCGACAAAGCCTGTGACTGGACTACAGAAGGACAAAGATATATATACATATATATATATATATATATATATATATATATATATATCTATATGTATATATACATATATATATATATATATATATATATATATATATATATATATATATATATGGATTCCTATTACAAGAACGAAAGTTCACTACTTTGAACTTGTAATAGGAAGCCTCACTTCTGTGAAAGTTCACTTTAACGAAAGTGAACTTTTGCGTAAGTGCACTTCACCAAAAACACTGCAGCACAGTGGAGGACATAAAAAACAAGCTATGTCCTTCACTGTGCTGCAGTCATCATGGACCTTAGGGTTAGGGCACGGGTTAGGGTAAGGGGATAGTTAGTAAAGCTATCCCCTTACCCTAACCCATGCCCTAACCCTAAGGTTCGTGACTATCGTACCATAGTGGAGGACATTGCTATGTCCTTCACTGTGCTGTAGTCATCACAGACCTTAGGGTTAGGGCACGGGTCATGGTAAGGGGATAGCCCTACGGGCTATCCCCTTACTATGACATGTGCCCTAACCCTAAGGTCCGTGAGTACTGCACGGAAGTTCAGTACAACACCCGTTCATTGTACTAAACGTCGCGTAAGTGCACTTTTGATTAAGTGCACTTACGTTGCAGTGAGCATTCCATGCCCTATATATGTATATATATATATATATATATATATATATATATATATATATATATATATATATATATACAAGGGGAAGGAGAACCACTAGCCTGATAAATCGAGAATGTGCACACCAGAATAAATTGTGCAGTAACATAGGTTCCCTGCAGTGTATGGAGTCAGTAAACATCACCCACAACTACACAGCATGCACCCACATATGTGGAGGTTCTCAACAAAGACAAACCCAAACAAAGGACACCTCAGAGGCATAAATACGAGAACTCTACAAACCTCCACACCACATACCATGCATAGTCCACACACCAGTGTCTCGCAACCACTAAGGCCTAACCATAAACCCAACATATTACTCATAGGAGACCCCATTGTGAGACACACAGATGTGCTTCTCACCAGGCTGGATAAGGAGAAAGTCACGGTTACTTGTTTGTCAGGTGCTAGAATCCACCATATCACACACGCACTCAAGTCTCTCCATGACAGGTATTGTTATGACTCTGTCCTGTTCCATGTTGGTGTGAATGACTTCAGACGTACCTCCCTGGACTATAGGAAGACAGACATGATTGAGCTTGCTGAATATGTGTTCCATGCAGGTATGTCCCTAGGCTTAAGCATCATTCTACTGTCACCCAGAATGATGCCTCAATACAAATAGAAAATGATTGACATTAACAATTGACTTACTTTCTGGTGTCATCCCAGGGGAATCCAATGCCTGACAGCCTGGGAACATATGATCAACAGACCATGCTGCTTTGCTAGAGAAGGCCTGCATCTGTCTCACTTGGCCTTCAGGCTTCTAGCAAAGGCCCTTGCCCCCACCCCCCTCATAGTGCCTTTTTTTAGGAAAAGCCATGAGGTTGATACTACCAACATAAAACCCTCAACAAAACGCAAATTAAAGGTCATGCCACTAAATGCTAGGACTGTAAACATGAAACTGCACTCATTGCAAGCATTCTTAACCCTGGAAGATGCTGACATGTGTGCAGTCACAGAAACCTGGGTCAAAGCTGCGGAGAGCAACCAATCCTTACCTGGTCACTCATTCTATCACACAGCCAGACCTCAAAATGTATTCAACAAAGCCAAAGGAGGTGGAGTACAAATATATATTAAACAGACACACAACTCCAAGCTGGTCAAACAGTCTGATATACATGAGACACTCCAGGTGCAGTTAACTGTTGACAAGACCCCTATTCAAATTATAGATAGCTACAGGCCCACATATTTGACTCAGGATGCCCACTCCACCTATATGGACCTCTTCAAATCTATCAAGATTCAACCATTTGCCCTGATCCTGGCTAACTTTAATTACTCAACCATAGATTGGAAAAACTACTCATGCCAGAACAGAAATGCACAGAGATTCCCCCATTTTATCAATGCAAATGCCTTAGGACAGCTACTTGATACCCCCACAAGATGTGATACATATCTTGGACTTGGTAGTAACCAACATGATTAACCACTGCAGGATCCCTATGGTATCATCCTCCCTGGCAAAATCCGACAAAAAAGTGGTAACTTTCGATATCACCATCACCCCTGACCTCTTTCTAGATATGGTAAAAATAAAAATTCTCCAAAGCTGATTACAACCACCTGAGGGATGGTATAAACAACTGCACAACCCCCTCCCCCACTGTAGGAACAGGCACCAATGTCCAAATGTACAACAAAGTACTATACGAGCGTATATATAGATACATGGAATCAGGAATACCTGATAGGACAACATCATCCTCCACGAAGAAGAGCAAACCTGTCTGGTGGACATCTGCAATAAAGAAACTATATAGCAAAGGGAAAACATTGCTGTCCAGGACCAAGAAGGAGCCGGTGCCCAATTGGAAGCAAGCTCTCCTTAGCCTGAACAAGCAAATAAGAGCACCAGTGAAATCCTCTAAAGGCAACTTTGAGTCCAAATTGCCCACATCTGCTAGAGACAATCATAAGGACTTCTTCACATATGTCTGCAGTCTCAAAGGAAGCTCCCAGATATATTCAGAACTGGTGGTCAAGGACACCACATACACAAATGTAGATATATCCAATCTACTGGCTGACAGATTCAGTGGAAACTTCTCATCTCTGTCCCCCCATCAGTAGATCAGTACATCCCCAGTACCTGCCCCCACCCCTTATCTCTGGGGAAGAGGTCATTACTACCCTCTCAAAGGAAAAAAATACAGCCTCCATGGGACCTGACAACATCCCAGGCTGCATCCTACATGAACTCAGGCATGAACTTGCAATATTAGGCACCCTAGTCAACCAAGCCTGAGTACCGGCTTTGCCTCAGCCGAGTGGAGGACAGCCACTGTCATCCCTTTACACGAAGGTGGAGCATCCACTGATCCAGGAAATTATAGACCATCAGCCTAACTAGCCTGATCTGAAAGGCCATGCAATGGATTACCATGGACCTCATTAACAGGGACATTGGCAAACTCCAAATAATCAATCCCACCCAGTTTGGCCTTGTCAAGGGGAGGTATGTCTGTTAAATCTGGTCGAATTCTTTGAGATAGCCACCAAAACTGTTGACAAGGGAAAGATGGTGCACACCACCCACCTTGACTTGGCCAAAGCCTTTGACACTATTCCCCACTTGGCCATAGTAGATAAACTGTCAACTAGACATCAATCCATATGTTATCAGATGGGTAGCAAATTGGTTCACTGATAGAACCCACCTAATCATAATAGGGGTAGCCAACTCAAGCAGTAGACCCGTAATGAGTGGCGTACCCCAGGGATTGGCTTTTGCACCTCTGTTATATGGGATATACTTCTCTGAGGTGTAGGCCAAAACCAGTGGCCTATGGCTGATCAAGTTTGCAGATGACTGCAAGCTGGACACAGTCATCAATTCCCCAAGTGATGTGGACATCCTCCAAGTGGGTCTCACCCAAACATATCACTGGTGCCAGAAACATGGCCTCAAGCTGAAGGCCAGAAAATGCATCATCATCCCCTTTGGGGAGAGTGACGTCCCCAAATATTATCAAATTAACAACAATGTCCTACATACACAATCAGCAGTGAGGGATTTGGCCACCGAGGTTGGCAGCAACCTGACTTCTGACCACCATGATGCTTCCATTGTATGGAAAGCTTTCTACATGCCCCACCTCATAAGTAAGGGTATCTCATCCAGGGACAAAGAGGTCATAAGATCCATGTAGCCTATCCTTATAAGGCCAGTTATTGAGTACAATGCCCCCTTCGGCATGTACCTCACAAAGCACATGCAGCAGCTGGAGGGACAACAGAGGTTCTTCACCTGGAGAATTCAGAGCCTCAAACACCTACCCTACACAGATAGGCAAAAAGCACTGTCCCTCTACTCAGTTTCATACAGCCTCCTCAGAGTTGACCTCTGTCTGGCATACAAAACAATCCAGACCCTGCCTTGATGGGACTGCTCCATATCTGGAAGTCAAGCTCAACTTGAGCAACCTGTAGGCGCAGCATCAACCTGGTCTGTGATATCAATAGAACTTGTTGGCATGACAGATATGTGTCCCACAGACTCCCCCATCTGTGGAATATACTCCCTGTCCACATCAAGCAGAGTACTTCAATAGCCCTTTTGAAGTGCACCCTGGATAACTGGATGGGAAACAGAAAATACACTCCTGGGATTCCACCTGTGTCCCTGCTGGACAGGGGATCTGGGTGCTGACATATCTAAACGTGGGCTACACTCTTGTCTGCTTGGGTTATAAGGGCCTCAGGGCCAGTAGCGTAATAACTTCCTTTGAACCTATGAACCTATAAACAAATGTCTGTCAGCGGTTCACCACATTACTCTATACTGCTCTCTGCCACTGACATACCAGGAAATCACAGTGCTATGTAGAATGTACCACACATATTATGGAAAAGTCTGCTCAGTCCAATGCACTCTGTATCTACACCAGGATATGACATTTCAGTTAATAAGCATACCACACAACCAGGAGAACCCCAGTCAGCATATCATTGAGGTGCTGGACTATTTACACAGCTTCATCAGCCAATCGGCTCTAGGCGCCATATCACTCAACTGGCCAGATTTTCACAGAATGTCCAGATTTTTGGCTCATATTTTTGGTCTGTTCCTCACAACATTTGTATTTTTCTGGTAAATCATTGGGATGATCTGAGGATTTATGTCAGTAAATAATGACGTACATTTCAGTTTCAGACCTCATATCCTTCAGAAAATGTATGCTAAAACAAACCCTGTTACTCTAGCAACTTTTTACATTTATAAGAGAAATATTTAAAATATGTCCCTATTTTTGAGCCACTGTCCCACCATTTTGACAGACTTTGTCCAGATTTCTTGCACTAAGAGGTTGAAAGGTATGGCTATAGCACACAAAACCCTGGACCAGAGTACATCTATCTCTGGAATGGACTCCCAGTCTTACTATAGAAGGTTATACTAGGCATGCTCCTACATGTAGAGAATTACAGCCCATGTCTAAACCCACATTGGACTATACAACTGTATTATGCATGTATGTCTTTGCATACAGACAGCTATGTACACCTTAACTGTCTTCCCCCACACCCATCACACAAGATTACCCTCAGCTATCTGTAGGTGGCCCATATGTAAAATATCTGCATCTGTTGAGTGTGATACACATACATATAAATGGGAAACATATACAAATGTATCAATCATGCACAGGCAGAGACAGGGGGAGAGAGAGAGAGAGAGAGAGAGAGAGAGAGAGAGAGACAGACCATGACAGAGAGAGAGTGAGACACAGAGAGACAGTCATAGAGAGAGAGAGAGAGAGAGAGAGAGAGACCCTGAAAGGCATAGACTGATGCCCTGTTGCAGACAATTGCACACCAGTTGTAACCAGTGGCATGGGCCAGTATGAAGGTGAGCTCTATTGTGTAATAGTAGTGAGGTAGGGGTTGTAGTCTGCCATCACTTGCCTTTGTGTGTGTGTGTGTGTGTGTGTGTGTGTGTGTGTGTGTGTGTATGTGTGCACACGTGTGTGTGTGTGTGTGTGTGTTTGTAGGTTAAAGTATTTTGAGGCCTTTCCCACCCAGTACACTTCCCATTGCCCTTCTTTACAAGGCTTGCTGATGTCACTCACCTTAGAAGTACCTTTGGATAGTCTTCAGCCCTATAAGCTCCATGGCACATGCGATAACTACATAGCATTATAGTACAAATAGCTAGATAGTTATGGGTTCTAATCTCAGCACTGGCAACTCTGTGTGTTTGTGTGTGTGTGTTTGTAGGTTAAAGTATTTTGAAGCCTTTCCCACTCAGTACACTTTGCATTGCCCTACTTTACAAGGCTTGCTGATGTGATTCACCTTAGAAGTACCTTTGGACACTCTTTAGCCTTATAAGCTCTGTGGCATGTGCAATAACCACATAGCACTATAGTACATGTAACTAAATCGGTAGAGGTTCTAATCTCCATACTGGCAACTGTGATAGTGTGTGTGTGTTGAAGCCTGTTCCACCATGGTGACCCCCCATTGCATTACTTTACAGGGCCTGTTCATGTCATCAGCCTTAGATCCACTGTTGAACACTTTCTAGACATATAAGCTCTGTGGCACATGAGATAAGTGGGCAGCACTATAGTACATACAAGTAGGTAGGGGTTTAAATCTCAATACAGCCAACTATACTGCTGTGTTTGTGTGTGAAGCATATCCCTTGTGGCTGTTGTGTATTCATTATACCATTTTAAGATGTGTTGACCCCTTCCGTATGACATTACTTTAAAGAGCATGTTGGTGTCATCCACCTTACATGCACCATGTTAAACTCTTCTGGCCGTAACAGTTATCTGTGCAGATGTATACAGAATATTTAGATGGTTGCAACATATATGTGGTCCGTGTCACAAACAATGGGGTTTTATGGCAAATCATTGGCAAATACATGACAGTTGCTGTAGTTACAAACATGTCAGCTTCAGACTTCATACCCATCTGAAACATCATGCTGATGCAAAGTCTGTTACTCTATCACTTGTCCAGGTTTGTAAGAGCAATATATGAGAACAGTCACTATTATGGGTGGTTTATCCTACCATCCATGAAGGCATTGCCAAGATTAATTAGTGTAAGAGGTTGTGAGTTATGGCCCTGGCATATAATGTCTGTGGTGCATGTAATATGTATGTAGTACTATAGTACATACAAGTAGATAGGTAGGGGTTCTAATCTGACAATTGCCAACTGTGTGAGTGTATGTGCTTCTGTATGCGTATCCCCTGTGGCTGTCTTGCCTGCCTGTTCCACCCTTTTAACTTACCCTTTGCCAACCTAGTCATGGCCCCTACAGATGATATCCACCTTACAAGCACAGTTACACATGTTCTAACACAAAGGCACTGTGGCACATGCAGTAGTCATGCCACTCTGTATTGTACATAACTAGATAGGTAGGTCATCTAATCAGAAAAGTGTCAAATCTGTGTGCATGTGTGTTTCAATGCCTGTCCCCATGCAGTAGTGTGTGTGTGTTTCAGATGGCTCTATCATGTTAAGGGCCTTTGAACCCTACATTGGTAATCCTAACAGACCCTGCAATTGTCACCCACTTGAATAGTAGTGGCAGACAGTGCAACACTATAGTAGCTCTGTGGTGCTTGTGTTATGCATATAGCAGTATCATTTGTAAAACTAGGCAGGTAGAGGTTCTCCTATCAGCAAGGGCAGGTCATGTGTGTGTGTGTGTGTGTGTGTGTGTGTGTGTGTGTGTGTGTGTGTGTGTGTGTATCCCCTTCCAGCTGTCTAACTGTGTTATGGCCAATAGCATACCTCTCAACCCCTCACAGAAAGACATCTGATTAAAAACATATGGAAAAGTGGGGCAAAAACCAAACATTGAGTACAACCCTCACATATCACTGTGACATGCATGGAAACTAGATACCAGAATAGGTCATGCATTTGAATGCACTTTCCAAAGGGTATGTGCTGTTACATGACAATATCTGTCATTAATCTGTAATGTAAGTCTGTCATGATTTTCCAGCAGTTTGCCAGAAAACCACAATGCTATGACAGATGGAAAGAAAATATGTGTCAAACACCAGGACAATCTGCAGACATATGCAGAGGTCACAGGTATGGCCACCATCTGTACCACCCTGCAGGTTGGAGTCCATGTTTGGCAAGGTGTGACCTGTGACAACAACTGAAACAATAAAGAGGTCCCAAGAGTGTAGGACAACAAACATTTCATACAGTTGTCTAATGATTGCATAGAGCAGTTATTGCACATCAGAAGCACCTTAATATTATGACAAATAGCATAAGCTAAGGTAATGTCACACAAATAAAGTGTCATAGTAGCAAACCAAAGGAGGTCCTGTGTGTTGCATTTGCCGTGGATATGGTATGTCCTGCCAGCTGTCACAGTACTACAAGACATATCCCACAGTCCACATTTGATAAGGTGGCAACCACAATCTGTGCCACCTATGTGTGTGCAATATGTAGACATGTGAAGGCACTGTGACCACCTGCTGCCTGCAATAACCCACATGTATATAGGCATGAATGCTAACTGCCACCAGCCACATATGTAGATACAGTCTAAGGCTGTGTCAACTTTAAGTATTGTGCAGTCTGTCATTGAGCCACAAACTGCTGTTAACACACTGCAATGGGCCATACAGTGGGTGTGGAATGATGTCAAGGTCTTGGCCTCAAGCTGAATGCAGACAGCAGTGTCAGCATGCCATACAGCAGGGATATGTCCCCAGTAGTTCCCACATCAGCACCAACCCCATAAACACACAGACTGTGATGACAGACCTGGGTACTCAGGATGGCAACAATGTTGCATGCAGGCAACAAGTAGTGGCAGTGGTCAGGAATTAATTATATGTGGTTCACCACATAGGCAAAGGGACCTTATCCAGACAAAAGGTGGACATAACCCCTGAATAGTCCTCAATCAGTACAACAATACATTAGCAGCATGGCCAGTCTGCTATGCACCTATGCAGACATCTGCAGAAACTGTAAAGGCTATGTTAACACCTACAAAGGTCAGCCATGGCCCTAAACAGCTGTTCCATGCAGGCAGCCTGTAATCAGTACTGCCCCAGTTGTTACCAGTCAGGTTGTCCACAGGTGTCTGTGGCATGCCAAGATGGCAATGTTGTGCTCAACCCTTCAACAGCTGCCTCATGTACTAGAGTATAACTCTGTGTGTATTACTGGCACAAGAGGCCTGACTCACATATGAGATAGCAGAAACACATGCTGGGGAGTCAGGTCTGGCTACCAGAGGCTGCCCTGTGTCAGGACTACACTCCCCAAACATGTCAAACACAATACCATGCATACCCTCATCAACTGCATCAAGGTTGAGTGGATGAGAAAAAATACATCTGTCCCTGGGGCTCAACCTGTGTCCAGCAATGGCAGGGGCAACAGGTGCTGATTGATGATGCTGTTGGGGATAAAGTAATGGCTAGGCTTGTGAGAGACCCAGGGCCAGTACTCTAGTAACCTCCTCTGTATCTATGAACCTGTGGCCCTACGGAACACACAGATGACATGTATGAAGGCTACCTGGCTGTGTCAAGGGGTATGCATGGAATGTTACACTGTCTGCCCCCATTGTCCCTCACACACTATTGCATGCATACACACCTAAGTAAACATATACATATACAGCCGTACCTTGGCAATGAAAAGTTCACTGTGTTTCCACTCCACCATACTTGGCTTTGGTAATATTAGCAGCTCCCCAGGCTGTACACATACAGACACCTGGAACAAAAACAGAATAAGGTATGTGAGACAACAGTCAGTCAGCAATACTAACAGCAATAATGCATCATGGCAGAGATGTACATACACTTTGATGTGTACCCATGACAATTGTCAGCAGGCAGCACCTTAAACAGCCTAACATTACTACACTACACACTGGCATTAACTGTCCTACATGCACCCTGTACATCAGACACATATTAGCATGTTTCTGCATCAATGGTCTGGATAACAGGGATGTGGCACAGGTATCATCACATGCACAGGGTGTGGTGTGTGATTGCAAAAGGCCTAGGCTGGGCCATACAGTTGACATCATGTGTGTGTGTCTGGGAGGGGTGGTATTCAACTGGGCCATGAAGAGGAGCTGTGTGTGTCTGGTGGTGACCTGCATGTGATAGTGATGTGTGAGTGTGTGTATGCACACAGTCAGGCCATGTGCTACCCCTACACAGGAGTATGATGGACAGCCGTGGACCGTACATGGCAGGATGTACAGTTCACCATCTCTGGCCATGGACATGGGAAATGGTTCTGCCAGGAGTGTCACTGGTACTACCAGGCCCAACGCCAGATGTGGTACTACTCCCTGATGGTGACTGCTGTCTGCTGGATCCTTGTCACTCACGGGACCAGCCAGGACCATGTTCCCATGACCTGCTATGTTGTGGTGTGGACAGCACCCTCCCTTCGGTAGTGATGGTGGTATTCCCACTATGGGAGTGTGAATGTGCATGGCCACATGGGCTCTCAGCTGATGTTGTTGCTGACCTACATCCATGTGTCCGATGCCGTACTCCCACCACGTGCTCAAGCACAGACATTGCATGGTTGATCACTGAAAATGTCTCACCTCACTGTCTATCCACAACATCAGCAAAATGATGTATGGCATCATCATTGCTGTGGAGGTTGTCATGCATGGCAGGAAGTGTTGCATCCATGACCCTGCACATCTGTCTGGTGTACCATTCACAATGTGTCTGTGCTTCCACGAAGGACGTAAACATGCGTCGGGTGACACCTGCTGTGACATCTCTGACAGGGGCTGAATGGGCAGCAGTCCTCCTTTGAGCACCCCGGTCAATCTGCCAGTGTGGGACCTCACCAGTTGTCTGGCTATGGCTACTGTTGACAGTCACAGATGCCATAGTCACCACACTAGCCTGTTTGATGCCACCATGCTCCGACTGTCCAATATCTGTAGCTGCTGGGGGTTGAGTATGTGTGGGCATACTGACTGTGTGTGGGGACAGTGTGACTGGAAGTGGGATGTCAACCAATGGTACAAATTCAGCCCCCAACAACCCTACCTGTGCCTCACTATGACCACCATCATCATCATCAGAGTCTGATGAGACACTTGACATCAGGTTGTGAGGGGGAGAGACCCCAACCTCCCTGTTCACCTGTGGAAGACAACATATGTAAGTTACTACCTACACTACAATGTTTGATGATCCACACACACACACACACACACACACACACACACACACACACACACACACACACACACACACACACACACACACACACACACACACACAGGTGAGGTGGCACAAAAGCATTACACATACCACACATTCTGAAAGATGACATGCATGACACACAATCAGACCACAATGACACACTCTGGACAGGCCCTCAACAACATGCAGTGCAGCTACATCCAGTTAATGTTGCTGCTACTATACACCTGTGAGATATGGGAGGAGTGGGTGTATGTAATACACCTTCACCTAACACACAGTGCACCCATGTACACAATACTAATGTACCCCTGTATAGCACAGTGGCTAAACCTATACAAATGTATGTGCCAATATGCTACAGCATCTGTGAATAGGCTCCTGTGATGACCAATGTGATGCACCGCAGTTAACTTCACCACAAGTGAACATGCACATATTGCAATATGGCTAAGTGTAACAGTTGTGTGCATGGAAAACTGGCTGCCCTTAACATGCCTGGGTGTTTGATGAGCTACAACAAGACAGTTCCACACTCACTGGCTTCAGGTAGCTGTTCGCCAGCCACACCAGAGGTACCTATATAGTTGTGGGGAGAGGCATTGTCAGCACACACAACACGTGGCACTGGTACAGGATAATATGTGTATTTCTGAACATGTACACTACAATTTGTGATACTACCCAAATTGCTGACATTCACAATAGGTGTGCACTTGTGTGCATTACAAAACCCCACCCACAAATGCAGTTTGACCTGACATATGTGCTCCAGGTATGCAAAGGCTGCCACTATGAATGCTACAGCATTGAAGTGATGTCCACTGGGGCCTTACCTGGACGCTCCTCAGCTGTTGACTCTGTGCCACACACTTCCACAACATATGTTGTGATGTTTTCCTGGGATGCGGTGGCTGCACCATGGTTTCTGAGGAACTCCTCCATGGCTGTGAGTGGTGCTTGCATAGCAGGCCCTCCACCTGTGCCAGCACAGTCCATGGCCACAGCTACAGCCCTTTGCCATGCATTGTGTATCAGGTCTGTGGCATGGTGTCAGACCTGTTTGCAGCTCCTGTCCTGCTGGCCCACATTGTTGACAGTCACTACCAGTTCCACCCACAGGGCAATGCTTTCCTGCAGGTTTTGCCGGCTCCTTCCCAACAGCACCCTGTGATGGAGTCTGAGGGCATCAATGATTGCCACAGTCTTGGCTTCTGAGAAGGCCGGGTTCCATCTGTGGTACATCCCACTTGAAAGACATGAACAGAGGAACACATCACAGGACGACACTAGCACCCACATCATACCCCTGCCATCTAGCAGCACAGTATGTGTGTGGGTATTGTCAGCATACTGGCATTACAGCATGTGTTCATAGGTTCATAGGTGTGTACTAGGCTAATGGCCCTAAGCCTTTACAAGCCTAGCCCATAGGATTACCCTGACATCGTTCCACCCAACCTTAGTTCCCAGTGGCTCTGTCGATAAAGCCACTGGAGTGATCCCTGGGTTGAATTTTTTATTTCCCATCCACTCATCAAGATTACTCTTGAAGGGGGCCAGTGAGATGCTCTGTTTGACATGTATGGGAAGTCTATTCCATAGCATGGGCAGTTGCTGGGTTATGAACCTGTCCCTCCAGAATGTCCTGTTGATTGTAGTAATGAGGTTGAGGTCTCTGGAGTGTGTGATGTGGTGAGATTGGGAGTTCTTTAGATGTAGCATTTCTAACAGAGCTGGGTCAGACATGGCTTTGTGTATCAGGTCTGTGGCATGGTGTCAGACCTGTTCAGGTTGCCCTCCTGATCCTGGTGTTTCATGTTCCCTCCAATGAGGACTATTAATGTGCATAATCCTCCATTCATCATTCACATCAGACAGCACATGCAGCAGCTGGGGACATCACAGAGGTTCCCCACCAGGGAATACCAGGCCATCAAACATCTACCATACACCTATAGACTTTAAGGCCAGCCCTCTACCCTGTGTCATACATACTCCTCAGGAGTGACCTCACTGTGGCATGCAAGGCAATCACAGACTCCACATTGCTGGGACTACTGCACAAATACAAACCATGCTCCACTGTGTTAACACACGCACACACACACACACACACACACACACACACACACACACACACACACACACAAACACACACACACACACATCCTCAACCTGGTGAGTGACCTGGACTGGCCTTGTTGGCAGCTCACATGTGTGTCGCACACAAGCAGCCTGCGGTGAAATGGGCACTCTGTCCACATCAGGCAGGGTAACTACCTAAACCTAACTGGATGGTTAGCAGGACAGCCTTGGGATACCACCTGTGTTCCTGTTAGATGGGGACATCAACTGCTGCCTCGCATACACATGGGCTAACATGTGGCCTAGGCATATGTCTGCTCAAGGCCCATAGCCTAGTAACCAGAGATGGTACCAGGACTACCAGAAATGGCCTGACCGCTGTGACAGACTGTGTTGTTATGTGTTCACACACATCACTGCCATTGACTGCTGGGTGTCCCCTATGGGCAATGTTACAGTACCATGTCATCCAGCCTACATCTGCCAAATAAGTGAGTGCTACTACAGGCGCATGTGGACATTCCAGGAATATCTGAGATACACAAGGGTGACCTCCTCATAGGTGTCTGACATCTGCAGCACCCAGATGTTTGCAGAATAGGTACATGTGCCTGAAAGAGGTAGACCCCCCCCCGCTGCCAGACAAATGTGTATTTCTGCACACCAGTTGGACAATATGTGATAGTTGTCTACAGAGTTTATGGAATGTGTCTGTGACATGCCAGTCCCCTGGGGACACACTAATGGTACATGGATATCTGTTACTGTATCCATTCCCTTACAGTGTATGCTCAGTATGTATGCACTGCTGCTGAGCCAAAGCCCACATCTCCCCACTACTACCGCCTATAACCTGCTGTCCTGCTGCAGAGGCCCACCAGGTATGCTAGCCATAGGTAACAGGCAATCAGATACAGTTGTGGAGTACACAGTGACCTAGACAGAGTACATCAGAAATAGTCAGGGAGACCTGAACAATCTGTGAAATAATCCTGTATGACATTGGTAGACTTAGAGGGGCTCAATGACAGTACATGATGTGATATGCCAGCTGTATCCACCAGTATGTACTGTCAGTGTGATGCCCCTGTACTGGCCCAGTAATCAAGAAGCCTCAATCCTCACCACTAGCACCAGTGAGGGGCGTATATAATGGGAGGATGTCAAATAGACACACAGTTAAGTACATTTACCATTCAGAGCACACAGAGATCACAGTCAGTCTGGGCCTGGTTTCTCCCTGTCTCTCCAGATCCCCAATAAGACTCCCTCCCCACTGGCACAGCTATACGCTTAACATCTCAGCAAAGCGGTCAAGCCAAAACCTCCATCACCCTCTCTGCCTGACCAGGGCTTTTTGTCCCTGATCAAGCAGGTGACACACACACACACTTTGGATTTGATTTATAAATCAAGTACACACACACACATACACTCCTGTGAAAGACTGGCACAGGTTTACTAGCTATGGCCCCTTCTGCCAAGACTAAAAGGTGGTTATGACTACCACAATCCAGCTCTTTATCAGCTACTGTAAGGGCGTTACCAAAGAGTGATGAATCCTACTGTGTGATATGCCTATTATCCAACTGGTTAATGTGACCAAGAGCAAGGCTATTGCAGTGGGCTATACAGTGTCACCAAATAGATATGCAAGTACTCTATCAGCTTACTTATCTCTAAACAGACCAGCCACAATTTCAAGGTGTAACTATATTTAATAATAACTAATAAAGGAGCAAGACAATAATCAATAAAGTAACTACAGAGTTCAGAATCACAGGAAATATTTTAGACAACATTGCATGACAGTCTCAAATAATTACAGAAACCACTGAAATTGATCTTTACTATATTCCCATATATGTACACTAAATCGCTTTTTCCTATTTCCTTACTATTAGCAAGGCAAATGCAGATGGTTGGATGTTGTCAGATACAAAGACACATACAAACTGCAAAGGTCTTTCTCTGAGACAGGTCTGGAGTTAATAATCAACATTACTGCTGGGTTAGCTCAGATTACATCACTCTTTGTCAGCTGCCTTCAGTTCCCAGGCTAACAGCAAGTAACATACATTTACACATCTCTGCATCAAAAGTACACATTTCTCATATGTTTGTGTAGAAGTGGAATTCATAACACAGTTAAACACTCTCACATTTTCAAAATAGTAATTATTTATGATTCAAGACAATACAAGAACATCTAGCTGTAGACATTTATGTCTGCTTGCTGCACTGAAAATGAGATAACACATTCGTAAAACAACTACAGCTTATTTTCTTGAAGTTTTGCAAGTTATCACTATATGTTCAAGATTTCCACCTTCTACAATTAATACATACATTTGCACAGTTAATACTTTATATACATTTCTGTTCTTCTCAAGTATGGTACACTGTGGTTACATTCTTGAAGCTCAGTCATACCTCTCAACCTCTTAGAGCAAGACATGTGGACAAAGGCACAAATAAAGGTGTAACAAAGGGCCAGAAATAGTGACACTTTTTAAATATCTTACAACCTTAGAAATCTGATAAAATAATAGGTTTTGCATTTGCATGATTTTCCTGAAGGATATGACATCTAACATTCAAATGTGTGCTATTATTTAAGACTTCAGTCTTTAATGTTTTGCCAGCAATTTGCCAAGAAAAACACAAATGTATGAGAATCTGGTTAAAGATATGAGGCAAACATGTGCACATTCTGCAAAAATCTGAACAGTTGAGAGGTATGAGCTCAGTACATAACATACAGTTCAACACACACTTCTGCACTAGTAGTTTATATATTCTCTTAGATTTGTAAGACAAGCATATGAGTAACGCTAATTTTCACCAATGACATATGATTATTTAGAAAATACCAATTAGCTGGGCTGCCAGTGTCACTACTGTTTAAATTCCTATTTGCCATGACTGCATCCCCCATCTACATTCCATTACATGCTTAATTGTATGACATACCTGGTATAGTGCTGTAGTCCTTTGTAAGAAGAAATCCACTGGTAGTGCAGTAAAAAATTGCAGTCTGTTTTCATGAAGAAGGTGTCAGACCTGTTTACCATAGGAAGCAGCTTGCCTTTTGTAGGTAATGCTCATGAACACGTGATGGCCTATGCACCAATCTGTTGCTCCCATTTGCTAATTGCTTCCAGAACAGATGGGTTGCCTTTCCATTAGCCAATGGCATGGCAACACAGTGCTATAATTAAGGCCTTTATGTGGGTCTTGGCGCTTTTCCTGGCCTGTGGGGAGAACATTATCGAGGTGTGGGAGCTGCAGCTTCACAGAGGGTAGGTAGAAATGCTGTCCACTGTTTGGATGGATGTGTTACATCCACAGTTTTGCATTCTATGTCTGGTCGTTGTTAACAGACTTATTCTGTAGCAGTGTAATGTGTAAATGTGTGTTGGGGTGAGTGAGGAGACAGGCAGATGTGAGTGTCATACATCCTTTTCTATCTGACTGTGCATGTTGCTACAGTTGGTGCTGGTCTATCAACTGGGTATGTTTGTAGGGGGAGACTGTGACACATGTCCCTCAAAACCTCAACACCCCACAACCCTTTATATTTGGCTGTTGTGTGGATGCCCTGCTCTAGGTGTTTGGGAGCAAGGTCAGGTATGTAGCAGGTAGCTGGACATACTACTGCATATGCAGCAGGGCACAGCTGCTGCATTCTGGCCATGAGTCAGACTAGGGATTGTGAAGACATTGTGAGAGAGCAAGCTGTTACTGTCAGTGAGGGTGCGGTGTCAGCTGTTGTGTCACAAAATGGCCTGGTTGAGGATGGCCACAACAGTCCAGGTGAGGCATCTGCCTGTGGTGCATATGTTACGTAATAGTGCCATCCAGAGAGTGGTACGCAACATTTACTACAAATATTCAAAACTGTGAGATGTGTCCCTCCCTGCAGGCTTTTAGAATGCTATTGTGGGTGGCAGTGACTGCGGTAGGAGCAACCAGTTTTGCAGGACATTGCAGGGCTCAGTTATTCCTATGTTATATTGACATGCATGTAGTTATTGTGCCACAGACTGGGCTGTATGCCAGGAGTGTGGGTGTCTAGATGTGATAGATGCAAGAAATGTTTCAGATAGAGCTACCAAGCCATTAATCTGGCATGTGTATTTGTAAGACATATGTGCATGCATAAGATATGTAACACAGGATTTGCATGGACATGTGTGTTCTGATGGGTATGACGTTGATACAGAACTGTCTGTCATGGTTTTCTAACCCCAATCTGCACTGGCTTACCAGTATATGGGCACACAAGGTAGGTTTTATGACAACCCTGCTAAAAATAGGGGGCACAACTGTGGATATTCAGCAACAGTCTGTGCAGTTGTCAGCTCTACCTGATATTGTAGGCCTCCCTTACATCCAGCAGCATTTATTTGTCTGTGTACTCGTTCTGTGTCTGCATCAGAGGCCCAACTACAGTGTGACTTGGGCCACTGTATATAAGAGTACTGTGCGACTGGCAATTAGGATATATTTGTAAAAACTGTGCTTATACTCCAGAGGTCAGTTGGCTTACTGGTAAGTTCCTCTGACTATAGTTCAGAGGGGTCTGAGTCCAAACATTGGCAGTGATGTCTTTTTTCCCCTAAAGTCATATCTCTGTAGTGCCTGATATCTTTACAAAAGCATGTGTAACTCACCAGAACTGTTTGGTGTAGTGGTGTGCAGCTGTGACTCTAGTTCAGTAGGTCCTGCGCTCAATAATCTGCATGTTTGTCTTTTTTTCCTGTTACATGACTGTAATGCATGACATCTTTACAAAAGCATTGCTAATTCTCAAGAGCTGGTGTGGCTTAGTGGCGTGTTGCTCTGATTGTAGTGCATAAAGTCCTAGGTTTGAGAATTTGTGGTGATTTTTTTTTTCCTCTAATGTTAAATGATTCTAATGCATGATATCTTTGAAAAAGCCTTACTGCTTGCCACAGCTGATTTGGTGTAGTGGTACATTGCTCTGACTCTAGTGCACAGGTTCCTGGGTTTGAGACGTGGCAGTGATATATTTTTTCCCTAATGTTAAATGACTCTAATGCATATCTTTACAAAAGCATTACTAATTCCCACAGCTGATTTGTTGTAGTGATACATTGCTTTGACTGTAGTGCACAGGGTCCTGGGTTCGAGACTTGCTGGTTATTTTGTTGCTGGGCAGAAGAGTGGCTGAATGAGATAGAGTGATTAAAGCAGTTTTAAGCGTATTTGCGCAGTTTTGCATGATGCTAAGTGATGCCAAGTGGCACTTAGTCCTGCTTAGCTTCAGTTAGTGCTGCTTAATCCCACTTAAACCCATGCTATTTTCAAAAAAAGAAAAGAAAAAAGGGTAATAGGAAAGTGGTGAAATGGGGGCAACGCAGGAGAAAGACATTAGAAAAGGCAGCTAGGGATGTGCAGGATGGGTGTAGGAAAGGACCATAGCTCTCCATGTCTTGTGCAGCAACAGTTGTGAATGATGTGGACAATTTGGAATTTAGAGCCTCACACCCCACAGGAAGGGCTGTGGGAGACATACATTTGTTGAGCAGTTCAAGAGTAAATTGATTAACGTCAGTGTATGTGGGGGTAAAATGGAGAGCTATGTACGGGATGAGATTTTTTTTGTGGGGACAGATGCCCCTTTTTTATTTTTAAGGTGAGAGTGGGATGTTGGAGAAGGGTTGTAGGTGCATTTGGGGAGGTAAGTTGGGAAGGAGTGGTTGCTTTTACAGACAGACAAGACAGCAGACAGGGGTGGTGTATGACACATGAGGGGGGTAAACACCTTGGTCGAGAGGCTGGTTGGGAATCAGAGGGCCATGTGACCCCCAGATGGAAACAGGGGGACTGAGGTCCCCACCCATGGGCAGTCACCACTGCCCCTTCAAGGCCCAGAAGGTGGCTGTGCTGGGGGCTGGACAATAGGGACAGCCTACCCCTTGTGGTGTGTCAGTCTGCCCTTGATCTGGTGTAGGCATACATCAAATTCTGCCTGGATGACCCTGTGCACCATACCTCTGAACTGTTGTCAGGTACGTTCATGGGGAGGACAGCCCCCTTCTCCTGATGCGGCTCCACTCAAAGGTGGTGCAGGACCAGCGGAGAAGACAGTTCAAGGTTGGGTCCCAGACATGCTGGGACCTGGTGTCATGGCCAGATGAGGTGGGACAGGTGGATCTGTTGGGATCTGCCTACCCAAATGTGCTATGGTTCATAGGTGCATAGGTCCGTAGGTAGGTACTAGGCTATTGGCCCTAGGACCTATATACGCCTAGCCAAAAAGGTACCCTGGCTTTTGCCACCCAGGAAAATTATTTTCCTGTGCCCCCGTCGAGCAGAGCCACAGTGGTGATCCCTGGGATGAATTTCCTATTTCCCATCCAATCATCAGTATTTTTCTTGAAGAGTGCTAATAAGGAGCTTTGTTTGATGTAGATAGGTAGTTTGTTCCAGAGTATGGGAAGTCTCTGGGACAGGAATCTATCCCTCCAGCATGTTCCGTTTATTGTGGTGACAAGGTTTAGGTCAAGGGAGCATTTAGCTTGGAGGGATTGGGATTTCTGTAAGAGGAGCATGTCCAACAGCTCTGGGTTTGACATAGCTTTGTATTTTAGGCAGAGATTGCCTCTGAGTAGGCGATATGCGACAGAGTAAAGCTGGAGTTTTTTGAGATGGTCTGCTTAGGGCATCTGTTTGAGGTCAGTAATCCTCTTTGTGAGGTATTTCTACGGCCTTTCCAGTTGTTGTGAGGTACATACTAAAAGGGGCGTTGTACTCTATAATGGGTCTAATGAGTGACAAGTAGAGGGGAACAATGACCTCTTTTTTCCTGAATGAGAAACCTTTTGTGATGAGGTGTGCCACATAGAAGGATTTCCTGACTACTGTGGTGATGTGATTATTAAAGGAGAGACTACTGTCCACCTGTGTCCCAAGGTCTCTTATCACACTTTCGGTGTTAAGTAGACTACCACTTATGTGGTAGCTCATGGGTACAGAGTTTTTATCAAAGGGTGTGACAATGCACTTTTTGGCATCGAGCTTGAGGCTATGGCTTTGACACCAGGCATCTGTCTCAGTGAGGCCCTTTTGTAGGATGTCCACATCGTTATGATTTTTGATTATGGCTCCTAGTTTGCAGTCATCTGTGAACTTCATTAGCCAAAGACCTTCTGTGTTAGTCTGTACTTCAGAAAAGTAGATACCAAACAGGAGAGAACCCAGGACTTGAACCCTGTGGTAGTCCACTTGTCACTGGTCTGAAGTCGGATTTGGAGTCTGCTACTTTCACAGTGTGGGTTCTGTCAGTGAGCCAGTTGGCAACCCATCTTGTGACATAGGGATTTATACCTAGTTTAGTGAGTTCATCTATAATTCCAGAGTGAGGGATGATGTCAAAAGCCTTGGCGAGATCTAGATATGCTGTGCGAACCACCTTACCCTCATCTACGACTTTGGTGACTGCTTCAAAGAAGTCTATCAGGTTTAGGAGACATGATCTGCCTTTTACAAACCCGAACTGGGTGGGGTCCAGAGTCTGAAGATTACCAATGTCTTTGTTTATAAGTTCCATGATGATACATTCCGTTAGGCTAATGGGGTGGTAGTTCCCGGGGTCCGTGGTGGCTCCCACTTTGTGGAGTGGGATAACCATCACTGTGTGCCATTCAGTGGGCACAAAGCCTGAGGTGAGGCTATGACTGAACATGGTGCTTAGGTGGGGTGCCAGTTCATTCTGTAGTTCATGTAGAATGCAACCTGGGATGTTGTCAGGTCCCATGGATGCTGTATTCTTGGCTTTGGAGAGTGTGGTTTCTACCTGTGCAGCTGTGATTACAGGAACGTTGCATTCTTCCGGTATAGAGATGGGCCCTTTAGGGGGTGAGAGAGGGGTAAAATTAGCACTGAATCCATCTGCCAGGATGTTGGCAATATCAGTTGGTTCTGTATATTTAGTGCCACTGTGCTGTAACTCAGAGCAGATCCGAGTGTTGCCACTGAGATTATTGACATAGCTATAGAATGCTTTGTGGATGTCTTTAGAATCAGTGGCGATTTTGTTTTTGTAATTAGCTTTGGAGGATTATATGAGGGATCTCAGCTTCTTACTGATGCTGACCAGGGAGTTCCCCCAATCATGGGATTTTACTCTTTTCTGCAACAGTTTCTTTCTTCTGTTGTACAGTTTGTTTATGGCAGGGGACCACCAGATTGGCTTCCTTTTTTTAGAGGATAGCATCTTGGTTCTGTTAGGGATAGCACGATCCATGCACTAGTGTAAGTGCTTATAAAGCACATTTGTGTAGGATTCGGCAGTCATACCTCTATTGTCCATCTGCATGGGTGTTGTGAAGTTTGCCACTTCCGTCTTAAGAAGCGTGAAGTTGGCTTTGGAGAAATTTTTTACGGTGGTTTCCTTAATTGGGGGTGGAGGCGGGATGTGGATGTCTAGGGTGATTAGCTTGTGGTCGGATCTGACCAACGAGGAATTGACCTCTGATGTGGAACACTGGTCACCCATGTTAGTAATGACCAGGTCTAGGATATTGTTGCCCCTGTTGGGGGTTTGGATAAGTTGATCCAAAGCACTGGAATTTATAAATTCCAGAAAACATTGAGGAAAAGAGTTGGCACATGAGTAGTTTTCCCAGTTAATGGTGGGGTAGTTGAAATCGCCCATTATCTAATCAGGAAAGAGCTACTGATGCAGACGCAACTGGGTCTTTCATGCATCTAAGGCAGGAAATGTACAAAATTACTGTTCCTACCCTAGGAACGAGGCAACACAAGCAATATTGGTATAGGCATAAATTATATCAACACATTTTTCTATGTTTATAATTTATTGTTTCACTTAAGTAACTTTCATTCTCAATGTATATTAACATTGTACATTGGTTTAGCAAAAACTTTCCCCAAATACACAAGTCAACCCACAAAATATTTTCATAGATGTTCGGGGGGCTTCAAAACCTTGTCATGCTAGAAGTATTCATTCTATAACCACCCCCTGAAAAATAAAATCACACACAAAAAAAAACTAAAAGTTCACAGACTTGCATAAAATGATGCAAAGAGTTCAACTTACTAATATGCTTACTTTGTCTTTCCAGTAATCAGCATAATCCAACCAGAGAACTACATGCAAATGCATTCATATTTCAATTTTACTTGATTGGTGAACTTTTCTATTAAGCCTTCAGTCAACCCAGGCACAATAAATCAAAATGAGCAATACTGACAATGAACAGAAAAGTTATACAATGCAACAAGAGCAAACTCAAAACAGGTACATTTTTTAGATTCAAAGCACAAATGAAGTAATAATTGAAATTCGTGAATAACTTACATGAACAAACAGTGAAAAACATCACTATGGCTTTTTTGCATTAAAGTATATGTACCTATGCCACTGTGTAAACTGTGACTTAATAAAGATGTTTACACTCTTTTTAGTCTTAAAATAGGTGCTCAGCAACCAAAGAACTCTACTAACGTTAAATGACATGTCTAACGTTTTCACGAAGTTAATATTTAAGCAGCAACTACAGGTGTTGTACAAGCTAACATCTCAGTGTTTACAGCCATCTTAAAGGCAAATTTACAATCTACAATGTAAAATGTCATCCTTTTGTTAACAGCTACAGTTTAAGCTGTCCAGTTAACACATTGCACTGCTCTGTCATTTTTCTACTTTGCTTTTGGCATATAAAGTCTCTTCTCAAGGTCACGTATTACCAAGGAAGAACAGACGAAACATATCGACTAAAAACGTAGAGGAAATTTGTGACTATGATCTTTATCCCTCCTAAATAGACTGCTTTTGAAGAATTGCACTTGACAAAGTTACATACTTCGTTTACTTAATAAAATATAAATTAAATTCACATTTTCTTATTTCAGTCAATGTCTCAAGTTCATAGTTATTAAGTGCCCATGCCATAGCTGTCAAAAAATGCCAAACAGCTATTGCGCTGTGGTACAGGGTAAATTAACCACAAAGATATATCAATTAAAGCTTTTTCCTTCTGATCGGGAGAGACGTGGTTTATAAGATTACATACTGTCATGCATGTGTCTGTCTCTCTCCATTTCTCTAAAAAAATCATTCTTAAGTATGTGTTAAGAAGTTATTATATACAACGTAATGCCAGAATTATAAGCAACTTTCTCATATTTTCAGGAGCTTAACTCCAAAAATACTAACACTTTTGGGCGTAACAGCTCAAAGGGTGAACTAGTAAATCACACGCTCACTTAATTACAAAAATAATAAATTACCAAACAATTTTCTACGAGCGCTCACACTGTAGCTACTTATGCCAAGAAGACAACAAAACTGCTGTGTAAACACGAGCTACAATCTTTTTCAAAACGAATAAAAAGCGAAGAGATAACAGAAGTGCATATGGCATTAAATAATCAGAACGAATAAGATGTCTCATATACCTGATGCAGTGTACCTGATTTTGACTCAGATTGTAGCTCTGTCCCTCTTTATCCCTCCTAAATAGACTGCTTTTGAAGAATTGCACTTGACAAAGTTACAGACTTCGTTTACTTAATAAAATATAAATTAAATTGACATTTTCTTATTTCAATGTATCAAGTTCATAGTTATTAAGTGCCCATGCCATAGCTGTCAAAAAATCAGGGACAAAGCCAGAAATAATCAAGGATACTTGTCTACAATAAAAAAAAATCTCTAATTCTAATTACTGTCATTACTTATCAAGGGTAGTTCATCAACTTTTCTCTAAAGGGCAGCAGTTTTATAACAAGTTAAGAATAACAGAACTAAAATCTGAGTCAAAATCAGTGACAGTTAGGTACATCCCCGATTATTTCAGCAACTGCCCCGGATTCATTCAAAGGCATGTGAGAATGACTTGGATGATCTCCCTAACAGAATTCAGTATCACAATTACAACAAAATCATTCTACAGTGGCGTTTTTAATGCATGAATAAAACCATATGACCTTAAATGTCCAGATCTGTACCCAAAAAGGTAAAGAAGCACACAGGTTTCAAAGCATACTTTTACCAAGAATACAATGTTCTCATGCTGATCATAGCTGCGAGCACACACTATTAACACAATTTGCAGCATAAAATGCTTGCAAAGATATCAGCCAGTCTGAAAAAAATCTATACTTCAACAAATGTTGAGGTTTTTCAAAGTGTATTGGTTAGTCATGAACAAAACATTTCAACATTAGTTATAACAGCATGTATGGGTGTTCCAATTAACCCAGAACAACAGAACTGGAAAAATTGCATGGCAAACAAAACACATGCATGAATGGAATAACAGTCAGTACTGTAACAGCTTGCCAGTTACATTTACAGCAACAGGCCACAAAAGTGGAATTTGAACTAGGTATGTTAGTATGCAACCATTTAAATATATGAACAATAATAGAACACAAGCCCCAACATTAGGTTTTGAGAACAACATACCTGTAGTATATGAATAAAGAGGAATCGCCTGGACAGACCCCAAAACCTACTAGTGTACAGTTGTCTGTATCAGCATGTAGGTGATTTTTTGTCTTCACTTGATGTGTTCCTTGAACAGAATTGTTAGAGCTAAACCTGTATAGTAGCATTTTCCTGCGGCGTGCACATCAGCTGGCATTTCCCGCCTTACTTTTAAACCCCGTTCCCTGCCATCTACTTGACCAAATAACTGCTTTTCCTTGGAAACGCCACTAGTTGGCTGTATACAATCATATTATCCCAGTTAATCCCCCATATTTCTCCCAAACAGCTATTGCGCTATGGTACAGCTAGTCCTTGGTTTTCGACATACTAATTAAGCCTCCTTTAAAGATTTTGTAAAGGTTCAGGCTGCTACCAATCACCTAGCTGAACCTCTCCTTCTATCCCAGTAACTCAGGAGGAAAGCGACCTACTGTTTCACTGACTGGTTCTGGAGGCTGTGCCTTTCACCTTCCTGGTTCTATAGCATACCTGGTGGATTTCCACACCTACATACAATCCCTCCCCCTTTTTTTATCATTTCCTGCCCCTGGAAGTCTATGAATAGAAGGTGCTACACGTGGCGCCATCTTTATTGTAGACCATTGCCCCCCAGTTAGGTCACTCGTGTGCTTGCTGGTAAGTGCTTCTGCTGTTTGTTTAACTCTGCCGGTCTCTCTGTTTGACTCGGCTTGTGTACATAGTTTTGAGGCTTACAGTACTGCTTCTATACTATTTATGGCTGCTTAACTTGCCGATTCAACTGCCTGCTGTTATTTAGAATGTGGCATTCTGTATTAATTTTGGTGTATAACTCCATTCTGCTATTTAGAAAGTGGCGTTCATTATAAATGTAGTGTATATCATCTTATTGTTATTTAGAACGTGGCGTTCCTATCAATTTGGTGCATAACATCATCTGCTGCTCATTGCTCTATTATTTGTAAGAACATTAGCACCACATATCTTCTGTGTATACCCAACTTTACAGCTACTTTATATACTGTTATGTTAAGGAGTTGCTGCTTGTTTTAACAGTTATTAACTGTTGGCATTTGTAGAACTGCTAACACTGCTGGCTTAATGTTTAGAGTCCTGCACTTTGAATAAAGACTGCTTTAACAGCCATCATATGCTATCCAGCTTAAGTAACAGCAGCTGCTGCTTGGGATGAGCTTGCCCTGCAGCCATCCATGTTAATTGCAATAGCGTTGCTTAGTGTTCATCTCAAACTGTTGGTTTAGCCTGCTAACTCACTGCCTTAAACCAGCATCTAACATCTGTACATTCATTTTAATGTGTATACTGTGATGTTGCTGCCCTCTCTAAAGATCTGTAACCACTATTAGTTGTGCGCTGTTATAAATTTGCTCTACATGCTTTTTTGTGTGCGCTTTTGTGGTGCCATTCATAATCTGTTTTTCTCCCCTTGTCTCCTTGCTCGTGCTACTCCTATACTGTTCTCTGTTCCTCCTCTTTGCCCCTCTGCCTATCTTCTTACCCCAGTAAAAACAGTATATCTCTGAACCTTGTTGTCTTCTATACTTATTTGGTTATCTCTCTTCCTTGCATCCCTTCTGAACTCTTATGCTTTGCTTTCCCTTGAACTCTCTCTAGTCCGCTCTCAGCTATACTCCCTATGCCTCTGTGACTCTGTTCTCTGTCCTACCTTCTGCTGTCCTACTATCTCCTAACTAAAGTTGTTTTTTCTGTGCTTCCTTTACAGCCCTCTAAGCCCTTCTCTCTCCGGTGCCCCCAACCTCGTGGAGACTGTATTAGCTGGTTCAGCGTTCACTGTCCATTAAAGAGAAATCACCTGGATTAACCTACTAGTTTACAGTTGCCTATATCAGCATGTAGGTGATTTTTTGTCTTCACTTGATGTGTTCCTTGAACAGAATTGTTAGAGCTAAACCTGTATAGTAGCATTTTCCTGTAGCGTGCACACCAGCTGGCCTTTCCCACCTTACTTTTAAACCCCGTTCCCTGTCATCTACTTGACCAAGTAACTGCTTTTGCTTGGAAACGCCGCTAGGTGGTGGCATACAATCATATTATCCCAGTTATTCCCCCATATTTCTCTCAAACAGCTATTGCGCTGTGGTACAGCTAGTCCTTGGTTTTCTACATACTAATTAAGCCTCCTTTAAAGATTTTGTAAAGGTTCAGGCTGTTACCAATCACCTAGCTGAACCTCTCCTGCTATCCCAGTAACTCAGGAGGAAAGTGACCTACTGTTTCACTGAAAGGTTCTGGAGGTAGTGCCTTTCACCTTCCTGGTTCTACCTGCTCTGCTCGGCCTGCAAGCTCACTCAGCTCCCCTACCTTGCCCCCAATTCCCACCCGACCCCACTACTCCTACATTTATACTCACCTGTAAACTCCTCCCTTCTTTCTCAGCCAATCCAATCACAACACATCCCTCCCACCAATTTACTGACTCCTCTCCATCCTACCCCATAGCGTCCTGTTCTTACTGCTATAACTTTCACTCTCTCACTCTCTAACTTACTCTCATTTCTTGTTTCCTTCCACTCTGTTGCCTTATCCCAATCAACCATGTCCCCACATCTACCACAAATCCTTCTCACTTCCTGTTTAACCATATTGTTCCTAATTCCTCTGTTCCCTGCTACCTCATATGCATCCTACAAACTCCCTTCCGCCTTCCTACCCCCACTCCACCACTCATCTCTATCTCCACCCATCCAAATCCCACTTTCACTCTATATCCCCCTCTCTATTTCAACCAAATACTCTCCACTACTTTAAACTAAAACTTATGTTCAGTTCATTGAAGTGTCACTCACCCAAATCACTTTCTAACCTCCCACAATCAACTAAGCCCAAACTACAGCTACTATTTACCTCCTCTTACTGCCTTTCCCTAGCAGGAGGTATTCACCCCGATCCTGGACCTAAAACTAATACCAACCCCACTCCCCTTATTGCAACCAATACCACCAATCCTTCTCCTATCTCATCCAATATTACTAACCAAAAATTCCTAAAACTTCTTACTATAAATACCCAGAGTCTAAAGAACAAAACAGCCCTCTTCCACGCTTGGCTATATCATACCCTGCCAGACATAGCAGCAGTCTCTGAGACTTGGCTAAAACCCTAGATTTCCAGCTCTGAAATCCTACCCCCAGGTTTTCAGGCTCTCAGATGTGACCGCCCAAACAAAAAAGGTGGAGGAGTAGCCTTAATTTACTCAAACCTACACTCCATCTCTCCTTACCAAAGTCCCATTCCTCAATTCAATAATGCAGAATTAGTCATAGGAATACTCAAACTGAATAACTTTGAAAGCAATTGTCTTATGGCCCTTTATATCCCCCCTGGTAACAACACTACCACCCTAAAAGACATTCTTCTATGGGCTTCAACTAATATTAAGCTCGAGACTTACATATTAGGTGATGTAAACATCGACTGGAACAAAATCAATGGCACCAATCCATCTATATCCATTAATCTTTTTAATTTCACTCAACTAATAGCATCACCAAACCCAATAAAAACAACCCCCCAGGTTCCACTCTGGACTGGATCTTAGCCTTCTACCCAAATAAGATCTTACACTCAGGTACCTTACCAGACACCATGAGTGACCACTACCCTGCTTTTATCCATCGAGCAACCCACTCAAAACCTCACCCTCACCAACACATCCATACTCGCAACCTCACTAACTTTAATCCTTCAAGTTTCTCTAACACCCTCAAACTAATGAACTGTGATACTCTAAGGACCCTTTCCCTAGATAACGCTGTAGATTTTTTTCAATAAACCCTTCTTAGATATCCTAAATTCCCATGCCTCACCTAGAACTAAATGAATAAAATCCAATCCTGCCCCCTGGCTATCTAAGGATACTAAAACACTAATGCAACAAAGAGACAAGACCTGGAAACTATATCACCAACGCAAACTCCCTGAAATGCTTCTTAAATATAAGCAACTCCGTAACCTAACCAAAAAACATATCATAACAGATAAAAAGTCTTACTACACTAAACTCCAGAACAATCACTCCACAAACTCCAAACAATTCTGGACCTCTATCAACTCTCTACTAAATCCTGGTACAAAAAGCAACCCTTGCCCTGACACCAGTAAAACTGACACTGAATTGGCCACCCTATTCAACTCCTTCTTTATCAACTCCATAGCTGAACTCACCAAGACCTTCCCCAATCACAACTCCTCCTCTCTCCTCAAACCCGCATCCCCCACATCTTCCCAACCCCCCAATCCTAACTTCCCCCCACACATTTCATCTAAAGCCCATCTCCACATCCTACATAAAAAAACTTCTCTCTAAACTTAAGTCATGCTCCCCAGCCCCAGACAATATCCCCTCTCTCTATCTAAAGCTTGCTGCTGATGGCATTGCCATCCCCATCAGCATTCTCATCAACAGATCCATACAGGAGTCTTATGTCCCCAAACTGTGGCATGCAGCCTTTATCCTTCCCCTCCATAAAGGAGGTAAAAATAATACCATCTCTAACTTCCGTCCAATAGCCATTCTCTCCCCAATCTCAAAAATACATGAGAAATGCATCCACCTCCAGCTCATGCCTTACCTCACCGATAATCACCTCCTCACCCCAACACAACATGGTTTTTGTCTTGGACATAGTACAATAACTGCTCTTCTCTCATTCTTAGACTTAGCAAATCATGCCTGTGATTCTGGAGAAATTGTATCCACTATCCTTCTAGATCTTTTCAAAGCATTCGACACTGTCTCTCATACCCACCTTCTAAATTATCTTTCTAATCTTAATCTCTCACAGAACACCCTATTATGGTTCAACAGCTACCTATCTAATAGATCCCAAGCTGTAAATATTAATAATTTTCATGCTGCAATTCCTAACACTAAAATAGTGCAATACTCAGACGACTCAACATTAGTTTGCTCTCCCTCACCTCCTAGCAAAAACTCAGTTGGCCTTTTCAACTACAGAAAACTGGATGCTTCAAAATCATCTCTCCCTAAATGCTAATAAATTAAAAATTCTTCTTTTCTCCCCCTCAAAAGCCATCCACCTTGACAAACAATCTTTCAGTATCTTTAGCCATACTAACTCCACTATAGAAATTGTCCCTTCTGCTAAACTACTTGGATGAACACCTAAATTTCGACACACATATTCAGCTAAACATTAAGAAAACACACCAGAAACTTGGCATGCTATATAGACAATCCCAATTCCTCTCTTCATCTACCAGACAAACTCTTGCCACTACCTACTTACTATCTTCTCTTCTATATGGTGCTCTCCTACTTACTGACGTATCCACTTCCATCTCTTCTAAACTAGAAACATGTTACAATAAAATTGCTAAAGTCACAACAAAAGCTAATTACTCCTCCCACCACTGAACATCTCTCCACCTGCTAAAGTGGCTAGAACTTCCCAATCAACTCGACTTCCTTCAACTCACTACTGCCCACAAACTAATTTTCAAACCAACTTTATGTCCTGCTCTAGCAAACATCTTACCCTTTTACATTCCCCACAGAACCCTGAGATCTGCACACCAGAATCTCCTTTCTGTATGCAATCCTAAACGTCCTGCTGGTCGCCTTCTCCTATCTTCTTCCTTAGCCAAAAGATGGAAATCCCTCCCTTCTTCTCTTAGACTCTCTGAAAACTATGAATACTTTAAATCTCAGCTTCATTCCTACCTTGCCCAGCATTGGAAATGTAACTGTATTCTCCCTACTTAACCTGCTTAAACTCATCTATGCTTGCTTTCTCGTACAACTTTGCTACATACTCTTCCACCCCAGGCTGTTGTCCTAAACAGCTACCTCTCTACTTATTCCTCCACCCCAGGCTGTTCTAAACAGCTTCCTCACTCTAAATCTAAAGACCTCCTATACATCTGCTTCCCTCTAACTCAAATGTCTTTTCTACCTTAGGCATTTCTAACTTAAATGTATATAATGTAAATACTGTATATAGTCCTTGACCTCACCCCCCCTTGCTGAGAACAATTAATCTTTACTACCTACACTAGCGGATGCTGTTCAACTATGGCATTCACACCTTCCATGTGTGAATTTCACTTTTACTATTACTCACCCCCCTCTCTAAGAATAGTCCAGAAACTATAATCTATGCTCTACTAACAGTGTACTTCCCACCCTTATCTCTTCCATTTCTGCTAAACTTAAATATACTATAACCTTCAAATTTCTATCCTTCATCTAATAACTGTTTTTGCTATAATTGTGAACTCTTATTAACTGAGTAAACTCTATTCTGTTGCCTCTACCAACTTAATTATTGTATAAATAGTTCTCTAAACAACTTTGTAAATATGTTTAAGAATTGTCTTGCCATTATGCATTTGTACTTTGTCACATTACTTTGTATAATTTCATTTTTGTTTACTTGTATGTGATATGAATTGTATCGTTTCATTTTGTTTACTTGTATGTAATATGGAGCTTTTCTCCCCGGGCCTCCACTGAAAATGGGCTCTTTGAGCCCAGTGGACCTCCCCGGTAATCAAACTGGAAATAAATAAATAAATAATAATTATTGATGCAGATAAGAGGTAGGGGAGAGAAAAACAGTCAAATAACAACTGTATAGGATTATATTTTTCACAACAGTACTGCTCAATACTCTACAGGTTTGCCCTCACTTTGCATCTACCTGAGGCCTATAGCTACTGTAGCACGTACATACCTGTTAATCTGTCGACCTGGAATGCTGTGGGGAAAGCTGTGACAACTCTAGGTACATGAGTAGATGGGACTCGTACATGTTATGGTTGCATATATGACTAACAAGGTGTACCCTGCACTGATGTTGTGTGACTGTGCTAATGGTATACTTCTACTGGAATTTTAACTGTGTGCAAGACTATTGACAACAGTGATCACTAGCCATGACAGTGTGACACTTGAGAGACATGTATATGGAAGAGTGCATAGTGTATATAGCTATCTTACTCTCATTTGTAGGCATGGGGCTGGGCACTGGAACATTTGTAGACAGTTTATTACTATACCTTTCATACAGCTGATACAAACATTTCTTTATCTGTCAGCCCTGTGGAGAAAATATCTGTTAACACTACCTGGATGTTTCTACAAATAGTCAGGATTACTTGTGTGTAACTATAAACACATCTTAGTACCAGTCCCTGGATTCAAACTGTGGTCTGTGTGTGCAAAAATGAACAACATCTCTATTGCTTATCACACTCAGCTACTGGGGAACTGCTGGCTGTTGCTTGACTGATTTGTGCCTAATACTCACTTGGTTACACAGTCTGACCTTGTAATCTAAGTGGAGTGTCACAAAAGACTGTAGTGACAGTTGAACATACATGCCTAAGATTCATTCATGACAGATAGTGTACTGTGTATTAATACTTTGAAAGCAGGCGTACACATTTAAAACCTAGTAGATGTGAGTATGTGTGATCTGTACAGACCATAGCAGGGTGCTAGGTTGAATAACCAACCCATATACATTTGCACATCATATATTTGCAGTCTCCACCTATTACACTCTCATAATTGCCTGCATCAGCATACCCACATTCAAGACTACATAGAGCTGAAATGCAAGGGTTAACACAAGGCAATGCTGCAGGGAACACACTATAATACATTACACATTACTATTCAAGGTTCAGATCTCAGTGCAGAACATATATCAATTTTCATTGTATCTTGTTTTACAGCTCCACATCTACAGTTTTGCATAACAACTGGTTATCAGACAAACCTCAGTTAATGCATGCTGTCATACCTATATTTGCTGTGAAGCAACTGTGCACTTGTATTTCTTCAATAATATACCAGATTAAACACAACAGTTTGTGGTAATAATTTTTATTTTGGGTAACATGACACAGTGGTTTATTACAGTCAATATTCTATATTCAGTAGTACTGCATATCCTTTAGATGATGAATGAATGTCATGTATTACCTTTACAGTAGCCCTCGCAGTGCAGTTTGTTAGCAGGTTCATTCCTCTACAGTATTAGTTCAGTATTGGCTTCCTTTCATCAATAGTAGCTTGTTTGCTGCCTTCATCTGTATTACACAGTACCTGGCATTAGTCACTTATACCAATGTTGGTCTGATAAATAATTTATTCAGTATACTCAAAACACACTATACCTGATGGCAGTAAACAATGTACTCTTTCTTATTTATTGCACTATATACTGCAAGATAGATCTGTACTCACCGGACTGTTGGCACAGCCTCACTAGGTAGTCTGTGTGGGCCTCCATGTTGCAAGTCCTCTCCTCTGCAGCTGTAGGGAAAAAAACACTATTATGCACACCTGTCTATCACATATTCATGGTAGAATTTGGTAAAGTGATGGTTCATTTGCTTACAAACTACTGGGGATCCATTGGGCCAAGAGTGCCCCCTTTCTCTGCTTCAGGTCATCATAATGATAATGCACCTGCTCACCAGTTCGAGGGATTCCGGTGGCACTGGTGAGGTCAAGTGCCAGATGGTTCCAGGCCTCAGACTTGTATTAGGAGCTCTGGTACTGGTCCTACAGCAGCCTATCATCATGGTGTTGCACAAGGAGCCCAGCCATGACCCTGGACTCCAAAATGCCCCAGCGCTCTACCCAAAAGTGCACTCCCTCTCCAGCTCCAGCCATAGCTCATGCAGTGATTAAACTCCAACAAGTTCTGGCTGTATACCCACCTGTGCAGTTTAAAAAAGGCCATATTCCCACCCTTTGCTGTCATTGGACCATTTTCAAAAATGCTAAGCACAGCTCAGCAGTGTGCAAACTCGCTAAGATGAGTTGAGCAGTGCTTAAAGTGGCAAATGCTGAGCAGTGCTTAGTGGTGCACAAATCTGCTTAGCTGGGCTGAATACTGCTTAGAATGGAACTTCTTTGCAATGCTCAAACCAGCTAAGCACTGCTAAGTATTGCTCAGACAGGTTCTGTTTAAGCATTGCTTAACTTGGCTTAGGAGTGCTTAGCAGAACTGGGCTACAGGCAAACAAAAATTTTCATTTAAAAAATAACAATTGGATATTAATTACTCATTATTGATACATTATTATTAAGTATATGCAAATTACTTTACATGACCTCCCCCTATGTGCTTTCATTACATTACCTTGGGGTGTGATTGTGCTGTAAGAACACTTGTGTTTAAATGGGGGTTTTCACCTCATATCTCCACTGACACTGGGATTCTGGACCAGTTACACTACCCTGGTTAACAAATATCAATTACTACATCAATAAATAAATAAAAATATTATACAAAGGCTTTCCCATCTAAAAGCTGAATGGCCTGTCTTGGTATTTGAACCGTGCACCTACTGAACATGAAGCCGTGACTCTAACCCCACAGCTAACTTGGCTGTGAAATTTTCAGCTATACATTTCTATATAGCTTTTCATTATGTTTAACCACTGCTGAGCAAAGTGCCGAGCCGCACAAACCCGCTCAGCTACGCTTAAACTTTAAATAGAATGAAATTAAAAAAATCCATTACTTTTATGTGAAACATCACATTTCAATTATGAAATAAGTGTCTGAGGACACTTTCTTTATTGGATTAATGCTGCATGGCACCTTCACAATCCAGGGGGTGTGTTACGGATACTGTAACAGACCCCCACATGACATTACTTCATATTCAGGTCAGCCTCTCAACTGTACAGATATTTGCACAATGTCCACATTTGTGTCTTATATTTTTGGTCTGTTTTTCATGAAATTCTGTTTCTCAGGCAAATCACTGGTGAAATCATTACAGACTGCATTTATGTTTCAAGTGACATACTCTTCAGAAAATCCATGCTAATGCAAAACCTGTCATTCTATCAACTTTCTAAGTTTGTAAGAGCAATGATTTCAAACTGTCCCTATTTTTGGGCTTTTGCCCACTTTTACTAATGGTTTTGTCCAGTCTTCTTGCTCTAAGAGGTTGTGCGGTATGTGTCCGTGGACACTTTTTTATTGTGAAGTGCCACACAGCACCTTCACAATGCAGCCGGTGTGTTACAGTATCTGTAACACACACCCTGCATAGCGTTCACTTCCCATTCATCATTTTCTTTATTATAAAGTGCCGTACGGCACTTTCACAATGCAGGGAGTATGTTACAGTACCTGTCACACACCCCCTGTATAACAATTCATTTCCCATTCATTATTTCAGTGTCCACGGACACTTTTTTTATTGTAAAGTGCCATATAGCACTTTGACAGTGCAGGGGCATGTTACAGATCTGTGGGCACTACTGTAACATGCCCCCTTCACTGATTCAGTATCTACTTACATGGCTCTGTCTCAGGAGCACACCTTCATTAATATGCAAGGTATGCTGCCGAGAGGGAGATGCAGACATGGAAACTATTCACTCCATGTAGGAATAATGCTATTTCTACATGGAGTTTATTAAATCCGGGGGTTAGTCAATCCTCCATTACCTGGCCTCCAGCAAGCAGTATTCTGGCAGCAAGAGCTTTCACCTCTCCTTCCAGTCACTCTTGGTGTACCCCAAGGCTCAATACTTGGCCCATTACTTTTCTTTCTCTGTACTAACAACCTTCACACTTCTATTCCTCATGCATCTATCATACAATATGCAGATGACTGCTCATTAATATGTGCAGCTTCCTCATCACATGAACTCAATACACTTACACATGAATCCTTTCAACATGGCTTACCAATCTTCAACTTATTCTGATCTCTTCTAAAACTAAACTTCTTCTCTTTAAACCTACTAGATCCAACTCTACAGATCACACCTTTAACATCACATCTAACAATAAAACTTATTTCTTCCACAGCACACACCAAACTTCTTGGAGTTGAGATTGATAACAAATTGAGATTTGATATACACATCACCCATTAAGAAAGTATTTAAAAAACTGGGCACCCTTTACAGAAATAGGCAGTATCTTACCAAACACGCAAAATCCACCATAACACACACTCATCTGATCTCTACACTTCTCTATGCTTCCCCTATTCTTACTAACTTTAGGAAGACAGACCTAGCTAAACTAGACTCCTGCTATAACAAAATAGCCAGGTTTGCCTCAGATGTCCCATACAGATCACAGCAATGCACATCTTTAAAGCAGCTCAACTGGCTGGAGTTTCCCCAGCTCTTTTATTACAATCAACTTACTTTTGCTATTAAAATCCTTTATCAACCAGAAAAAAACCTTCACTGCAAAACTTACTTCATCCCTGTTCTAGTAATAGGACTCTCTGCTCCAGTAATAAATTCCTTCTTGAAGCAACTAAAGTCAGTAACACAGAAGGAGAATCACTCTTCTCTAACTGCATTTCTAAAATAAGGAACACACTACCAACTCACATATCTTCCATCTCTTCACTAACTCAGTTTAAAAAAGCACTAAGAACTCACTTCCATACTACCTGGCTATATATCACCTCCAGTCCAGACTAGTTCTACCTTTCTTATGTTGCAATCTCTACTCACCTTATTTGAACATATACTACCCATATGTTGCGGTATTTACTGCTTTGACCCTTGACTTTTTCATTGTAAATTATCCTATTATCCTATACTCTTTGTAAATGTGTTTTCCTGATTTATCTGTGTGTATATCAATTTGAGAGTTGTATTTTTTCAAATTATGAATTATTGATGTATGTGTTATAATCAAATTGTATACTGTGATACACTATTGATCTCAATTGTTATGTTATTGGTGGAGCATTTCTCCCCGGGCCTCCACTGAAAAAGGATATGTGTCCACTGGACTTTCCCAGTTATCAAATATAAAATAAATAGATAAAAATAAAAATTCTAGATCAGGTCACATTCCTGGACCATGTTACAGATATGCGGCAACTTGGACATGAACATTGCGTTTGTTTCTGATGTCTATATTATTGCATGTCTTATTCCAATGTCATTTCATTGAGGACAATCTATTTAAGAGGGAGGATGTAGATCAATATGTATGTAAAGCTTTAAGAAGCTTTCTAGGGGCTTCCATAAGTGTATAAATACTGAGCATGTGCAAGCCTGACTGCCATTTTGAAATAAGCTGTTGAGATGTAAGCATGTATGTCTGTGTAGTCTGTCATTTAACCAGTTTCTTTATATTTTGTAATGCTGCTACCCATCCTGATGTGTTTCTATGTAATATAGCATATAAATGAACTACCCCACCTGTTCGTCATCTATACTAGAGAGGGATAAGCGACAGTACCCATAAGTCCCACCTTCATGGACAGAGTACACATCTGAGGCCTTCCACAGATCTTTCACCTGCAGTAGCACTTGTACTTATCCATCTCTCCAGAATGGGTACATTGGCCTCAGCTCTGAAACTCCTTTCTCTCTGTCTGTTTGTCTCTGGCCAACTGCTTCAGCATCTGAGACACTAACTGAACCTAAATCATCTTTTACATAGATAAGGCTGTACCCTGCTCTAGAGAAATGGCTAAGTTCTATTAGTATTTAATATAAGAAAATAAACATTGGAAGGAGAGATTGAATCTACAAGGCCATATACATTATAATGTATTTCGGTTTCTGACAGTCAGGAAAGTGTACTAGATATTGATGCTTTTTTTTCCTCGATGAGTCTTGAAACCTAGTCTGGAAACACATTTGAAGTTCCTTACATTGAACATTAATGTATACTGCCACAACAACCAGTGTGGGACCTGGTGATAGAAATGAACTGGCTGGCCTATAAAATTCTCCTAGTTCCTCCTATCAGTTTCCATTCACAATGTCTCTGCATATCATACTTGGTTTATACAAAAATAGGTTGTTTGTGTTAATGCTTTCTAACCCTTATTAGTGACTTTCTTAGTGTGTCTGATGAAAAAACTGGCAAACCTAAAGCCGTACAGAAAGCAGTGAAATAGGAAGGTAGCCTGTGTTGTTACAGCAGCTAATGCTGCAGAAACCGTTAAGACATTTGAAAAATGAGCTTATTTTTATAGACAGACAAATAATAGCTATCACAGGGGAAGGAGCACTTGTTATGGAAGTATTGTTTAATGACCATATTATAGGCAGCTGAGTAAATACAGTGAAAAGTCTCTGAGGCCCAGGCAAGGCTATTAGTTTTATAAACATTTGGAACTAAAGTGTGCTACTGACCCCCCCCCCCCCCCCCCATCAGTGACAGTTCTATTAGTTACAGATGTCTCAGCTGCATGACAGCATCCAGATACTTCCTGCTTTCTCACTTAGGGCAAGGAAGTTGGCTCAGGACTGTAGACACCTGCCTATGATCATCTTTATAAAGATACTTATAATACATTTCACAATAAATTGATTGTTTTACTGGATATTTAATAGTGACGTGATCTGTATACATTATCTGCAAATAATATGCACTTTTTAAAACAAGTTTCCTAGAAGTAAAATACATTTTTTTTTCACTGACCTGGGATCAGTTAGCAAAACATTCAACCATTCAGGAAGGAGCTGTCTTTAAATAACGCATTAAATACTGTTAAGGGACCAGTTACAGAGGAGTGAAGAGAGTATTCATGAGTATCATCAACAGTAATTGAAAGTAGCATGATTCAAACTCCATATTCTTTCACCATATCTCTCTAATAGCATCAATGTAGTAGCTCTGCATTCTATTTCTCCATTCTAAGCATTATTGCATAGATTAATATGAAGTAACAATATGCCATTAAGCACTTGTTTTATCCTCAAAATTTACTATACTGTAAATTTAGTATGAGCATCAGTGCAACAGATTTTCTGATACTCAAAATTAGTTTATGATTCATGTTCTGTTCTGTCAGTAATGGATGACAGAGCTTTCAGCCTAAACCAATGGTATGCTTATGGCCAGCATTTTATATTATGGACTGAGCTCTAATCCTAAATTATCCTTTTACCATAAAATTCAATATGTGTGACTGGAATGAAGTTCTAGGCAGGAACTCAGAGATGTCAATTGTCTATGTCATTTGACTGAATGGAATAAAGTTATTCATGTGCAAATACACTTGAAATAGAAATGTAGAGTGAAATAACTGCACATTTTTTCTCATACTTATTATGTACATACATTTCAACTATATCCATAATTTCCTCTTGTTTATATTTTAACTGCCCCTTTTCATCCCTCATTGCATACATCTCAACCTCATAGTGCAAGAAATCTGGACAAAGCTATAAGCAGTAGAGGGAAACAAAGGGCCAAAATAAGGACAATCTTTAAAAATTGCTCTCACACAATTACAAAATGGATAGAATTGTAGGTTTTTGCATTTGCATGAATTTTTCTGAAAGGTATGAAGTCTAAAACTCAAATATCTGTCATTATTTTCTGACTAAAATCCTCGACGATTTGCCAGAAAATCAAAACTTTTATGTGGAACAGACCAAAAATATGAGTCAAAAACCTGGACATTCTGCAAAGGTCTGGATATTTGAGAGGCATGCTTCATTACATTAATTTTTCTCTCATTACATCTCAGTTTCTTACCAAAAATGGGGAAACTTCTTCCTTTCTCCCTTTCAAATAATACTTTTGTCTAAATATCATTCATTCAATTTTTATTTGTTCGTATAATTTCTTTTCTTCGTCTTCTTCAAGACTTTTCCCTTCCCATTTTTCTATCATTCTTTCACATTTTTTTTGCTTATTATATATCATCTTTTCCTTTTTCCATTGCTCTCTCCCTCTCTCTCTCTAGTTTTAAGTATATATTTAAACATTTATTTATGCACTATCCATCACTTTGTCAAACTGCCATAAAATGGCTTTATTGTCATATGATCTTCATATAGTTGCCCTCTTAATTTTTACGACATTCCATTCCTGCATTTCTCCTGTCAGTTTTTTTAACCCTTTTCTTTTTTTATCATCAGTCACCCCTATTGTTGCTTATAGCACTATGATCTAAAAACATTGATTTTCTAATCGCATCTTTTATGTCTTTCATGTTATCTGTAAAGAAAATACAATCAATCTCTATTTTATGTAACTCCCTCTTATAAGTATATTTTCTCCCTTTACCTATGTATTAAACTATCATTATTTACAACCTTTCTCAACATTTTTACATCTTGTGCTATTTTCCCTTTCACCTTTCTTAAATTATAATTAAACTTTCACACCACAATAATAGACATTTTATTATCACATAATTTTGAATTTCCTCAACTATTATTTTGCTTTCAGTTATATTTGCATACAAATGCATTACTACTATTCTAAACCTTCTGTCCCTTTCTTACATCACACACTAAAGCTCTCCCTGCCATTGTATCTAATATTTTAATTTCTTCATTCTTTAGTAACACTGCAACACCTGAGCATGCATCACTCCCTATAGTTCTCACCATTTATCTTTTCCACATCATCTCCGAATCCACCATTTTCTTTTAATCTGTATATCTTATGTCAAGTAAACAAATTACCTGTGCATCTATTTTTAGGCACCAGTCAAACGCCATCATTCTTCTAATATCACTTTTTATGCTGTTCACATTCAGTGATGCTTTCTCTTTTTATGTTTTTTTTTTTCTGTTCTATTTTTGGCCTCCTTTTTCCTCCTTCTCTCCCTTCCCCCAGTAGAACCTTCTGCCTTTTTTTATTAAACTTAGAGCTCATATCTTCCACTTCTTCTTCCTCTGTTTCTAATATGTATCTCACACCTGTTTTCCATTTCTGTATGTGTTCCATTTTTATGCATTAGTTTGCAGACTTCTTCAAGTGCATTGTTTTCTATATTTTTATCTTGCACTTTCTCATCCCCATCCTTTCATTGTTCACTTCACTTTTCTTGTTTAAAAACTTGTTCTTCCCCCTTCTTTTCCTGACTTTGTCTGTTTTCATTAATTTGTAGACAATTGTAATGCTCCTCACTTCCACATTTCCTACAATATGGTTTACTTTTTTTCTAGAATGTCCAAACTCACCACAGTACCCAGACCTTTTTTTGTACAATCCTGGATTAAATGTGATTCATCTCCACAGAAAAAAACATGCTTAACACTTCATTTTCCCTCATGTATTACTATTGCATTAGGCACATGCTGTAAGTTTCATAAACTTCCTGTCCTCCAGTTGATACTTTTCTGTTATCCACAACTTTTTTAATAAAATGCACATCCTGTTTAGAAATTTTTTTTAACTCATTCTCTTCTATCTCAGTTGTTTTAAATTGCAACAACACTTTTCTTTTTAACTGCCAATTTAAATGTTGATAGATATAGTCCTTCTTGGCAAAATGTTACTTCTCCTTTCACGTTCATTAACATTTTTTTTCTGCTAATATGGATGTCTCAAAAGTTATTTCACAGAAAGGTTCAGTTCCTAAATGTATTAATGCCCTAATGTCAGACAAACTGAATCCTAAGGGCATAACAACATTGTCTAAAACACAGCACCTGTTTATTTGCTGTTCATATTTTGTTTTCACCTGCACAACAGGCCTTTTCCTTTAGCTCTCAACAGCTCCAGTCCAGCTCCTCCGCACCTGCACTTCCCTTTCTTTCTGCAGTCTTTCTCTGGAATCTGCTACTGTTGCTACATATCTGGAAACACTGTTGTCAGTCTCTCACTGTTTACTGATCTCTGTTCTAGCTTCCTGAAGTCCAACACAGAGCACGTTCCTAAATTCTGTTACTCCACTGGCCATACTTGCCCTCTGTATATCTACACCATCATTTACAGCATCCTTTAGTCTTTCTGTCATCTCTTCACTGCCAAATATTTTGTCCATTACCACACTCTACTACATGGCCTCTGATTCTTCTGGTTCTGCTTTTTCCATCATTTTTTTGTAAAACAGAGTCATCCAGATCCCCTGATGCAATGATATTAACCTCCAAAAGGTTGCTGTCTCCTTTGCCAATTTTGGCAAGCTGCACAAAAGTTTTCGATTTCTTTCATAATACCAGGTCCGTAAAATGTAGCTAGAATTCTGGATTTTGTTTAAGTCATCCCTACATGACAACAAAAAATGTGTCCATGTACTAACTTAATTACAAGTATTCTAAAAAGTCCTGGAGCCAATATATTTCACAGTATCTGCTTTCTGTGTTTGATTACCCTGTATATCAGGTCATTTTTTTTACTTTAAAGTAGGGTTATGTAGTTATGCTGTTCTATTCCTCTGATTTCTTCTATCTATAGTCACTCTCTACTTGGTGTATTATCTTACATTGAGACTTCTAAAGAATTTACACAACTTAGCTGGAGGTCAGCCATGTCAGCTTTACTTCATTAGTATTCTGACTTGAAGTTCAAGCTGTATCCTTTTCCCCTACAAATACAAATACAGGCTTTCCTCAGTCATCTAGTTAAACCACTAAAAAGGTAACTTGTGAAAATAATTTTCTTTCAGCAGGGGTCTTCACTCCTTGATTATATTCAGTATTTTCTTATTTTATTTACTATTGGAGTCCTGCATCTCTTTTTTGGTTGTTTGTTTGTTTTTAACACTATCTACTTTGATGCAGCAAGGAGGATCTTACAACCATGTTTAGAGTCTTCTTTCTCCTTTTGCTTCAATATGATATTCATACGTTTCTTCCTCAGTTCTACATCCACTTCTCATAGTCTGTTTTTCACTACAGTCCCTTCCTTGTTAGTATCCACATTGCCTTGTCTTTTTAATTTATAAAATGTTGTCCACAAAGAGACTGGTCACTAACAGAGTCCCTCAGGGATCTGTACTAGGTCCACTCCTTTTTGGTATCAACTTCTTGGACGTAATGGCCAATGTTAAGGGCCTCTAGCTGGCCAAGTTTGCTGACAATTGCAAACTATGAGTAGTTATAGAATCCCCCAGATGCTAATATCATCCAGGAAGGGCAAACATAGACAAATAACTGTTACCAGAACCATGGTTTAAAACACACTGCCAAGAAATACATAATAGTACCCTTTGGAAAGTCAGGTACCACAGGAAACTATCTTATTGACAAGACATCTGAAAGAGTAGATCCTTTAGTTAGGGATTTGGGAAAATACGTATACAGCAATCTAGCTTTTGACCAAAATGTGCCTAATGTAGTAAGGAAATAATTTTATGTTGCACAACTTATAAACAGAGGTATGGCATGTAGGTCCAAGGAAGTCATCATTCCATTTTAGTTGTCCCTCATTAGACCCACCATTGAGTACAATATATATCGGTATTTACATTATAAGGCACATGCAACAACTGGAACACCCCCAGAGGTTCCTCATAAAAAGAATATAGGACGTAAACAAGATATCCCATGAGGTTCACCTCAAAGCCTTATCCATTCACTCTGTCTCCTACAGATCGTTGACAGGCAATCTAAGCCTGGCATACAAGGTGCCCTTGGATCCAATTCTGCTGGACCTTTCTGCAAAACAAATATAATCAGAGCTATCAGATCTAGAGACTTAAACCTTGCCTGCAACATAACTAGGACTTATTGGAGGGACATGTATGTGTCTCAAAGAATATCCCTTCTCTGGAACAGGCTTAGAGGTGAATGAAAGTACTTCCCTAACCATATTCAAGTGTAAACTGAAACAGTTGATTATTAATCTGAAATTCACCCCTGGTCTGCACATATGTCTCTAATGGACAGTGGAACCCTGTAAATGCTTGACCAATCACATTCTAGCTTAAATGTAACCATTAAAATACACCCTTAAAAGCACCAAAAACAAATTGCTGGATACGTTTGGAAAGCTTGGCTAGATTTGTAAAGGCCCTTACTGGAATTAGCCAAAAATAAGCCTATGATCCCATGAACCTGTGACTCATACTCGCATTCTGTATCCTTCCCTACATTGATTTCCATTATAATTTTAACTACTGGAGTCTTTTGGTAAGACTTGTCTTCTCCATCAGTATTTATCTCCTTCATTATTTTGACTGCAGAAGTTTTGGACAAGGCTCAGTATTAGATTTATCTAATGCCTCCAAACAGAGCCAACCCTTATCTCATTTTGTGTTCGCACCCTTTTTTTTACTGGGGCTATGTATTTCTGAATATACATTTTACTGAACCTTTTCATATAATAACTTCCATAGCTATTTAAACTGTGGAAAATGTTGGCAAATTACCAGAGCATGGGGTAAGTTAGGTAATAGACCTTCATGGTATAACACTTTACTTATGGAAGTCTGTATTCTAGTTGCTTTATAGAGTATTTCATCTTGACTGAATGTAAAAACATCACATCTGTATTCTACTTACTAGTTATTTTGTGCTTACACACATATTGTGATTTAACAAAAGTAAGCAGGCACCATAAATCTCTGCATTTCTTTTCCTTCTACCATAACATTTTACTCTGTGAGTTATTAACAACACAGCAAAAGAACATAGATCCTACATTTCTAGTAGCTAAAACATCAGTGTTATCAGCTTCCGCAGGTCTACATTTCATAGACATGCTTTTTAGTAAAATTTGTTGGCAAGTATTAACAGTGTTTGCAGGCATGGCTTTGTTTTCATTAACTGTGCATGACTTGGCTGTATACCCTGCTCTAGAACATTTAAAACAAATCATTTCAGAGAGTGATATTTTTCTTGTTTCCAGGCAAAGCAACACACTTAAGTGAAGGCTTATTATTAGCCTGTGATGTCTGCAAGTCTAACTTGAAGTTTGCAAATTCATGTAGTATTAAATGTTCTTCTAAAACAATTAGTTTTTCAGAAGATTTAGAGCCATTATGGAACACCTACATTCCTACATTATAAGACCATACCCTTTTAACCTTGTCTCCTGCCTATGTTTAAAAAAAATCCTTATATTGTTCAAAATGGTCCTAGTCAAATTTATAAAATATGTATTAAACAGACCATTTTTTACCTTACCAGTCTACACATTCTAAAATGTCCAACTATGAATCTTAACAGGAGGGAACTAAGATAAAGCTCCAATATTTCTCAGTTCAGGTTTTGGTAGTCCTGGACATCCACATTATCTTAAGTCCACATAGATGTCTGCATGTTCCCAACCAAATATGTTGCTAGAATCCTTGTCAGCTCGACTTGGTGTCACTGCTCTCATATTGCATATCTTTTGAAGGACATTAAGTAGGCCTCCACATTATCCACTTGGATTTGTTTCTTTAGAGGACCACTCAGTAAGATGGGCTGCTAATTCATGAGGGTAGATATTTGTTGTTGCAGGCTAATTAAGTGCCCTTATGTAGGGCATATCTGTCCTGGGGTGTTGTGGCAAAGCTCGGCAAAGTATGTAGTAATCTTTCCATTTTGCAAAGACTAAGAAGTTACAGAAGCCTGAACAGTAGTTATACTTACTTCAGGTAACAATTTTCATGGCATGAGGATCTTTTCTGGAGTAAATCCATATATGGGCACAGCAGTTTAATACTGCACAGTCACTCTTCCTTCAATAACTGTTCAAACTGTCATGAGGATCCTTTCTACCATGAATACTCATGTGACAACATGATTTACCATCTGCAGAAAGTTTTTCAGTCGCAACTGCACAATGTTCATTTAACTCAGCAAAGATTCCTTCCACTTTAAAATATGACACTTGGTTCTGGATCTTTTAAGCAGTCAGTTAGGAATCATAATCCTTTAGTAGATTTGCATTTCAGGATGAGGAGAAAAAAAACTTAGAGCACTTTTCATTTAGCATCACAAACAAAAATCAAGTTATTTTTTTATTTTAAAATGAGATGGCGTGCTACTCATTAGAACACCATATAAATTCCCACTCTTTCATATAGTAACATGTCACGGATAGCTAATACATGACCTATTGGCATGGGAAGTAAACAATGACAGTGCTTGTTTAGTGCTTGTTTAGTGCAGTCATAAGAGATGGTTTCCTTTTATTGTTGTAAAAAACTACAGCAATAAGCCATCGTTTTTTTCTTTATTGATAATCTGGAAATGGGAAACGTGCATGCCAAGCATCAATTGCTGACCCTGGCAGTTCATCAGATAAATAAATATGTGGCAGTGATAGGAAAATGCACATCCCACTCCCACTGCAATCATCAGTCAGTGTTTTATTTTAACTATGAAAATGAGTGAGCAGAATACCAGAGAAATGAACCAGATAAAAACTAAATGCTGTTTTGAAATGGAAAGCATTATATGCTGCCTAAGAGTGGGCAAAGGTTAAATATAATGTTACAAAACCCGTACAAAACTGTGCATTGTGAGGTAGGAGTTAAAGGGGAAAAAAGAGGTGTGTGTGTGTGTGTGTGTGTGTGTGTGTGTGTGTGTGTGTGTGTGTGTGTGTGTGTGTGTGTGTGTATGTGTGTGTCTGTGTGTGCGCGCACGTGTGTGTGTGTGTGTGTGTGTGTGTGTGTGTGTGTGTGTGTGCACGTGTGTTTGTGTGTGTGTAAAACTTTACTGTGATCAAAATTTTAGCTGATCATAGACAAACATCAGGCATGAACTTAGAAAACAACCGATTCTTGTAGTAATTTGGTCACAGTTAAGTGATTATCCATCTAGCCTATGTGTGTGTGTGTGTGAAGTTGAAATAATTGCCGTTGCCACAATTTCATTAGTTGATCTCAGAAATGCATCCTATGATGCTGATTTTGGTGGGAGACAGGTCGGTAGACTATGTGTAAAAGCAACTGCTTCACGAAACCCTTTTTTCACACCGGGTAGGAGGTAGTTTTAGGACATAAATACCATGTTCTTGGTACTGAATTTTGATATCAACCTCTCCTTAAGAGCTTCCTTGATTACTTGAATTTAAATGCTTAGGCCATAAGCTTTCCTAACCTAGAGACTATACTATCCTTATATTAATCTATGTTTCCTATCCTATAGATAGCCCCTTAAACTACAACCGCGTGGGTCCTAGACATAAGGTGGTGACGCAGAGGAACTGCTCCTATGGTGCGAATGCACAAGTAGGCTACAAGTTTTCGGGCTCAACCAACTACTCCCCAAGAAAATAGGGTAATAGGATACCCTGAAAAAATTTAGCAGTATTGTATATGGTCTTGCAGGCAGGGACAGAACAGTACCTCTCTCCTAATCTGGTAGCCCTTGTCCAAACAATTTATAACCAACAGTTTACTTAAAACCCACTACTCTTATTCTAAAATTTAGATATTGCTATGCCAAGAAGTTGGACACAAACCTAACCAAATTGTACTAAGAGTATACAAAACTACTGCTAAGTATAAAGGACTAACAGTCCCACAATAACTTTACTCTGTACTTACAGGCAGCTGGACTTTAGGACCCTGCAAACTCCTGACTGGGGTATCCCCGCTCCGCTCCCCACCCTGCCCCCATATCCCACCCGCCCCTACTATATCCACATTTATTAGGTCATAATTCCCATCCCACTCAATCCCTGAACCAATCACAGCCCCCCTGAACCAATCACAGCCCCCCTGCAGTTAGTTTATCTCCTCCCATAATTCTAGCTAATTACCAATTAACTAGCTGGCCCTCCTAACCCTACTCACATAATTAGTCTTTCTTTGCTACTAAATGGGCAAAATAATGAACTCTATCATCCCACCTCTAGTTCTTCTCCTACTGATTCCTTATCTCTTATCATGGTATGAAAACCAAACCCTATTGGGTATTCGCTTCCCAAATGATCACACCTGTAATAATCTAACTCCCCCCTTGAAACCAATCTCTCCTTCTAACTGCCCGACGACAACATCATGCCCCAAAAGTATGTATCTTACCCAACGCTATCCCAAAGTAACCACTATAAAATCTAGTCTGAAGATACTTAGTAAACTACTACGTCTCTTAGACCACCTGAAAGCAAGTATTACTAAAGATGGTGATATCCACCCTAACCCAGGCCCATCCACAGTCTTAGACCCTGTCACCCCTATGTTAACCCAAAGATCCTCTAGCTCCCTCCTTATCTTTCATCTTAACCTTAGAAGTATAAATAACAAGATACATAATCTACATGCTGTGATAGCCACACATCTCCCAGACATCATGTGTCTATCTGAAACATGGCTCAAACCATCCACTAAGGATGAAGAAATTCTTCCACCTGGTTATAATATACTTAGGGTTGATAGGGAAAAAAAAAAGGTGGTGGAATAGCAGTAATGTTTAGAAATACACTGAATATCATTATGAATCCAACACAACCCCCCAAGGTCTCTAATATGGAACTAATTGCCCTAAAAATATGCCTGAACAACCAAAAGAGTATCAATCTAATTGTAGTCTATATCCCACCAGGGAAAAACTTAGAAACTGTGGAGCTCATGCTAAGCTGGCTTACCTCAAACTACCCCCAGGAAACAATTTTACTAGGAGACTTTAACCTTGACTGGTCCCAATACTCTGACCAAATGAATCCCCTGCCCATTAACCTACATGGCTTCTCCCAAAATATAAAATCTCCCACAAGAATAGGTAACTCTCAACAAAAAGAAAGCATTATCGACTGGATTCTTACAAATAAAGACACATCTAATTATACCATGGGGACCCTTCCCAATGATCTTAGCGACCACCTTACCACCTTCATCATAAAACATAAATTGACGTGTACAAACCTTCCCATATATAAACTAGTTAGAAATAAGAAGAAATTTGTTCTTGAACAATTCCTAGCAGAACTTAAATCCTGTAACTGGTCCATACTAAAACACTCCCCATAGATGAGAGTGTTACATACTTTAATGACACCTTCCTAAATATACTGGACTCTCATGCACCCATCCGATCCATCAGAGCCAAAGTCCGGACTGCACCTTGGCTTACCAAAGACACCAAATCTAAAATTAAGCTCAGAGACCAGGCTTGGGTAAAATGGCGTACCACCAAAGAACCCCTAGATCGCATCAAATTTCAGCAGCTCAGAAACGCTACTAAAATAGATACTAACCGGGATAAAAAGAATTACTTCTGTCATCTCCAGGTCAAACACAGAAATAACCCTAAGAAGTTCTGGGCAGGTTTTAATAACCTTCTTTATTCTGGGAAATCAACTACCCCTACCCCTGAGAAACTTATAGGTGAAAATCCTGAAGTAATAGCTAACTCATTTAACTCTTTTTTCACTGAGACCGTTCAGGCACTAGCCAGTCAGTTACCTACTTCTTCCACCTCCTTAACTAATCCTACTGGCAAAGATCTACCCGCCTTTAGTCTTAAACCAATATCCACCTCCTATATTAGAACTCTATTAAAGAAGCTCAAACCATCCACCCTATCGGCTGATCGTCTCCCAGCCGAATACCTACAATTAGCAGCCGATATTATAGCCTATCCCATCTCAATCCTGATAAATAGAACTATTACAGAGGCAACCATCCCCTCAATCTGGAAAATATCATATGTTATCCCTCTTCACAAAGGAGGCTCCTCCACGGAAACATCGAACTATAGACCTATAGCAATATTGTCGCCTATAGCAAAAATCATGGAAAAGTGTGCTCACAAGCAACTCCTACACCACCTCACCCTAAACAATCTTCTGTCTAAAACTCAACATGGGTTTCGCCCCCATCATAGCACTACCACTGCCCTCCTTTCCTTTGTGGATTCAGTAAATAACAATCGGAACAATAAATTTATAACTTCTGCTCTCTTTCTTGACTTGTCAAAAGCCTTTGACATGGTCAATCACCAACTATTGCTCCACACCCTTGAATCCTTTCACCTTGATAACTTAGCCCTACGGTGGTTTGATGCTTATCTTTCCGGTAGACAACAAGCTGTCCAGTGGCAAAGCAAACTATCTCACTTGCTACCAAATACCATAGGAGTTCCTCAAGGCTCCATACTTGGTCCCCTTCTCTTCTCTTTATTCATAAATGACCTCCACTCAGTCATCCTTAAAGCCACCTGCATTCAATATGCAGATGATTCTACCCTGATTTGTTCTGACGTCTCTCTCTATAATCTCCAAGTAGCCACCCAATACTGTTTCACGGCTGTTGAAAAATGGTTTTCGGAACGGAAACTCATTCTAAATCCCATAAAAACTAAGCTACTTCTAATCTTCCCCACCTCAGGAATCCCCTCAGGCCAATATCCGCCTCAGTCTAATGATAAGATCTTTCACGTTCAATCCATTAATGGCACCATCATTGAACCAGTCACCAACACCAAACTACTAGGTGTTACTATTGATCACAAGCTCAAATTTGATGTCCATATTAGTCAAACTATTAAGACAGTTAACAAGAAACTAGGCTCCATGTACAGAATTAAAAACTTTCTAACCCCTTATACCAAACTTACTATAGCGAACTCACCTTCTCTCCACCCTACCGTATTCATCCCCGGTCCTATCCTTCCTCAACAAAAATGAGCTCAACAAACTCTCAGTTGCTTATAACCACATCGCTAAGTTCGTGACTGGATCACCTTACCGTACTCATCACTGTCTCAACCTTAAGAAACTTCAATGGTTAGAATTACCTAATCTTCTTAAATTCAACCAACTTACGGAAGCATTTAAAATAATTAAGGAACCAGAAAAAACCCCTCTTTGAACCAACTCCTGACCCCTTACTCCAACCTTAACTGCCTCCGATCTTCTAATAGTGTCCTGGTACAAACCAGGAAATCAAATAACTCAGGAGGTGATGCTCTCTATGCCAATTCTATTGGAAGGCTATGGAACTCCCTTCCCAATAACCTAAGACTTGCAACTTCAATCAGCCATTTTAAAACCAGTCTCAAGTCATTTCTTAAGGCACATTGGCTATGCCCCTGTGACAATCCTGACTAACACAATGGCTCCTTACCACCCTCTCGGTATTATCTATAGGACTTCCTCTCCTAAAACTTCTCTAGTTTCCTTTAAACCTATTTCTTTATACACTTTTGCTTCCCTTAGATTGCCCCCTCCTATAACCATAGATTCGACTTGTCAATGAAAATATAGCCTTCTCCCTTGGGATTAAAAGAGCAAACCTCTTTACTTCCTAAACTATCTCAATATCTGGGGTTCTACTCAAAATTATAACTGTGCAACTTAATAGAATGTTATTGCAATGAGTCTCTCTGTATTTTGAATGTTTCTGATGTTACTCTATGTATTTTTTGTTCTTTGTGAATGTGGAGCTTTTCTCCCCGGGTCTCTGCTGAAAAAGGATATGTATCCAGTCAGACCAACCCGGTAAACAAATGTAAAATAAAATAAAAAAATAAAATAAATTAAATTGCCACTGCTATGATGCGTCATTTACAATGTGTATCTGATTCCACGTGTGCGTGTGTCTTTGGGACTCTGTGGCTGTGTTTGCACCTGTGCATGTGTGATAGAGTGAAAGGGGAGGGTTAAATAAGTACAGTATCCAGAATTTGTTTCACAGAATCACTGACAAGTATCAGAAGTGAATCCATTTAGAAAATATTTATTCTTGGATTGCCGGGTAGGAGGTAGTTTTAGTAAATTCAATGGATCCATAAACCATTTGAGAACTGTTAAATGATAATTAAGCTTGACAGAGAAAGTGAGTGTATTTGTGTGCATCTGTGTGTGTGTGTGTGTGTGTGTGTGTGTGTGTGTGTGTGTGTGTGTGTGTGTGTGTGTGTGTGTGTATACAGAATGAAATATGCTGAAATACATTCCAGTGGCCAAAATGACTTTCTTTTGACCATAGTCAGTCTTCAGTTATACACCCAGTCAGAAACTGGTTATTTTTTAGGGTAGTGACAGATTTTGTCTAAAACCAACTGATCCCTGCAGTCACTTGTCAAGGGTGTGTTTGTGAAAACAACTGATTAATCGAGTTACTTGATCTCAGCCAAATGATCATACATTTAGCTTTCAAGTAGTGTGGTCCACATATAAGAGACAAAAATAAATACATTACTGTGATCACAATTTATTTTTGCTGATCACAGTAAAAAGCCAGAGCTGTACCCAATCAAAACATTTTTGGTGGTGGTTGTAGGAAGGACATCATTGTGTAAAAGCAACTGATTTCTACAATTGTCAAGGGCAGTTTGTGAGTATGTGTGAATGGTGGTGAAACAATTTCAGTTAAAGATACTTTAAACACTGGAAGTGTTCCTGATTGGAAAGTACTTATTTTTGGGAGGCAGTCTTTGTATGAAGGAGATTGATCATTGCTGTCACTTGAAAATAGTTAAACAATTTTCAGTCTGGCTTGCCAGGTGAAATTTGAGTATCTGTGTGTGGGGGAGCTATTGTGAAGAAAGAATATTCACCAGACTTTGTATTTGTAGTCAGTTTATGGATTTCTGTGTGATGTCTTCATAGTTAGTAGAGATATTCCCTATCCAATAGGGCATGTTCTCCTGAGAAGTCTATTTTCCAAAGGAAAAACAAAAGAAAATGGCAACAGAAGGAGAACAAAAACTGTTTTAATAAATATAAAACAAAGCATTTCACAGAAGAACTATGTGATCCTCTCTTTATTTTATACTCATGTTCATCCTCCACACAGGACTTCTTTAGTGTTCTGAGTAGGACAGTATAGAGGTGTGGGACATACAGTACATTCTGAGATGAACAACAACTAGCATATGCTCATGGTGAAGTGCATAATTTGCAAACATTTTTTTTTTACTTAGAAGCTATTCATATGTATAAACAAAGAATACAAAGACAGAAAATGACCAGTATGATCACCCCCCTCAACTGAATTTTCTACAGCTTCCGTTTTAACTTTTTTTCTGCTACCTTATAAACTACTTTGTTTCTGCCCTGAGTACTGTTGAGTCTCATTGCAACTCTGATTTTTCTGCATTTTTAGGAGGTCTGTTGTTGTCAATCCATTTATCACCCTGTCTGTGAAATAATATTTAATTCTGTCCAGGGCCAGCCTTAGGTGAAATTAGTCATATGGCAGCACCTCCACTGCCTATTGCTCTCCCCCAGCCCTCTTATTCCATCTTGGCTTCCTCCCAGGATCCAAATTACTTTTTCTTACTTTTCTCACAGTTCGTCTTACTCTTCATATTTTCCTGCACCTTTCAGCACACACACTAACTGGCTGCACTGTAATAACTTTGGAGGAAATAATTTAAATTATTTGGGGCCTGTGGGTTGCTAGTTGACAGAAGCTATGGTTTCTTAGATGGTCACAGGTACCTTTTAGAGCATTTTTTTCATCTAGTGCTGTCTTGAACAAAAATTGTGACTGAGGAAAGACATTTGGAAATGAAGTCTGAAACAAAGGTGCAGAAGGGTCTACAGCCTCCACCATTATGCCCTCGCTACATTGAATATTATAAGACAACCTGCCCCCCCCCCCCCCCCCCCATGGAGACAAAATGGGCTCGGTGGGCTGTATTTATCTATTTTTATTTTTATTTAATTGTACAAGTTTTAAGTTTGTTTCTTTAAAAATAAAGAAGTGTCAGTGCTGTAGTTTAATGCACCTGATTTGACCTTCTACTTTTGTGGTGCTCATAGCTCCCCTTGGAATGGTGGGCCCCAACTGTTGTATCCGTCAATCTATATATATTATGAAACAGAACATATGAATTTTTGTTTGGTTGAAGGGTTAGCCATATTCCTATACACCAAAAACCTACCACAAAAAAACAGAGTGGAAAGCAAGAAAAGTTTTTAAATGTTTGGAATTTTATTTTTTTAACATTGTCCCTGCATTTTCCAAAACTTTTATTTTTAGTGTATACATCTCTGCAAATTTGTGCTTCAGTAAGATAGACTAATCTGCTCAGGTAGAATTTTAGGAGCCCTCTATTCTAGACTGAATGGGCAAAATGTAGAACAGTGAAATGAATATGTGATTTGTCTAAAATGTATGGTAGATTTTCGGAGAATAATGCTTTTCAAAAATGGGTCCCATTCACGTTGTTGAACTTTTACAAGTTCAAACATCACATGGTCAAAACCATATGTTTGAACTTGTAAAACTTCGAATATTTCAACGGAGATCTCCGTAAGGGAAGCTTTCCCTTTCCTGCAATGTAGTGCGATCTCGGAGTTGGTATATTTAAGTAGCGGGGGTGTGGGGGTGTAGGGGGGCTTGCCTTCAGGTAAGTTTTTTGTGTATTTCTTTTGTATATTACATTTTTGAACTTTTAAAGTTTGAACATATGGTGTTCGAACTTTTAAAAGTTCGACAACGTGATATAGACCCTTCAAAAATATTGGACAGTCCACAGATGTGAGGTTAAGTTAACTCAAACATATCCAAGCCTGATATGCTATGTTATTTAATTTAAAAGACTTTTCATGCCATTGAAGAAGAAATAATAACACAGAACAGCATGCCAACATACCAAAAAGCAGCAGCAGATGTAGAAATTGCACATACTGAAACTATGTAACTTAAATTTAACATTATAAAAATAATATAATTATAAAAATAACTGGTTGCACACCAAACTGAGCAATGTATAGCTTGTGGCATTGTACTTGTGACATATATTACCAGCTGTAATTGTGGGAGATATATACCTTACATTGTAATGTTCTTTCATTAGTGTATGGAAAAATCAGTACAGCTGATCGAAAACCAGCTGATTAAGCATTAGCAGCATTTCCAAAGTGAGATATCAGACCAGTAGGAATTGGGAAATTTACCCTTTCCCCAATATACGGTGATCTTGGAGTTGGTATACGTATTTAACAAGGAGGTGTGGGGTGCAACTTCCCACATGGGGGTGCAAGGGGTCTTACTCCCTGCAAAAAATGATTTTGTTTTTATCTTTTGAGGATAGAACATTTGCATTTGATCATCTGTGGCTCATTGTTATGACATTTTTATGAAAATTGTTGTTGCACGCTATATATACTGACAAGGAAATTCAGTCAGAAGATTGCCAAGGATCTTGCTGATATTTATCAAATTAGAAGCAGTGCTTTAGCTATGCAAGTAATGAGAAATAGAAATGCTTATGTTTTTATATCTGTGTGCGATAAGAGCATTTGCATGAGGGTATTAAATTCTGCCAGCTTTTTCCTACAGCTTAAGAGCTACTCGCAGTGGCAATATGGTACTCTGTTTAGGTCTTCTTTCAAAACCAGATTCTAAAATCCTAGTGTAATGAGAGCAAACAGCCTCCACCATCCCACTATTAAACAGCGAAATCAAACCTGGACCTAGGATGACATCATCCTGAGTGGGGTAGGATTTCCGCAATTCAGTAGCTCACAATGCCAAGGTATTGAACCAAAGGGAGTTAGCTATGTCCAAACTGGTTAATGAGATTATGTAATAGTCTATGTCAATGAAACTCTGTACCTATTCTGAGTGTTTACAAAGATCTCTGAGGAGTTGTTGGGGCTGCCAAGTCTAACCGAAGTTCCATGAAACAACAGCTCTATCTGTATATCTGACACATAGGTATACAGGAGGCGATACATACAGGTAGAAATGTACAACCATGAGGCCATCCAGTAGACAGTTACATATGAAGGCCAAGCATTGGGGCCACCAGCCCACCAGGGAATGTAATCTATTTCAACAGAGTAGCACTATGAACTTTCTTCAAAGGAGTTTGAGATAGCTCAGAGACTATACACATTCCCTCGTGCACCTGGTCCCAGGCTGTCTGACTCCCGACGACTGAAGTATATCTCCATCAGTACATGGAAATAAGTGCTGCAGGCAGTCTGCCTTCCCACCAGATACTGCTTGCACCACCTAGACCCACATATATAGATGGCACTGTTGCTTCACCAATACTTCACTAGCACGGGCTTCTTTATGGAGTCAGCTTTGTACATTGATGTTCATGGTGTTACACTGCTGCAGCCATTACACTTGGGTTATCCTGCCATCAGGCAGTTCCCCAGTCGGCCTGAGTTCCAAAGTCTTGGTCTGGCATCGGTTGCTATCGCCTCCTCCCTGACGTCAGTGCGACAGGGGTATATAAGATGCAGCCAATGCCATTTTCTTCAGTCTTTCTTGCCGTGTGGTGCCCGAAGCAAAAGCAGTTTGCAAGTGCCAGTCGGCCGTCTCCTGAAATTTTCATTCCGAATCCATAACATAAGTCTTCTACAACGCTAAGTACCCCATTGGGGAAACTTTTTCTTGTCTCAGACCGATGTCAGTAAAAGTTAATAACTGTATTTCTTGTGGGAAGCAAATACCTCATAAGGATTTCCATTCCTTAGCCTCCTTTAAAGTCAAATAAACAAATACAGCATTCACCAGGACAGGCCTCCATGCCTAAGAAACAAATGCTCAAAATGGCCGAAGACCTAATTACTCTGATCAGGGGGTCCCATCCCCCCTCCCGATAAAAGGCCTAGACAGGATGCAGACTATAACTCATCCGACCAGGTGTCCATCTCTTCTGATTCATCCTCAGACCTAGGATACTCTTTACCCCCTTATGAGGATTCTGATGCTGAGGAATCAATTCCATCACCCTCACCGCCTGAGGACTACTCCTTTGGGGAAACCCTATATACCATGAGGGAGCATTTCCACTGGGAAGGCCAGGATTATTCAGAATCCAAGAAAAGGCTCAGAGACTTCCTTTTATTACCTCAACACAGACCCATTGCTATTCCGCCAGTGTTAGATATTGTAGATGATGTGTATACTGAATCCAGCTTAAATCCTGATTCCTTATCTCCAGCCCTTGTTAAACCTGACAGATACTACAGAGTCCCTGACTCACATAAAGTTCTGTATAAAAGCCCTGTAGCTGACCCTGAAACTATTTCTCAGGGACCCAAAGGAGTTAAGGCCTCATCAGCCAAGAATCCAGTTCCCTCTGACAGAGATTCCAGAGCATTAGACAGATGGGGAAAGAAAGTATATACGTCTGCAACTTCAGCAATGAGAGCCTTAAATTGCCAGTTTCACATGCTAAAATATCAGCAATTTTTACTGTCTCAGTTAAAACAAAAAATGCTTCCAGAATCAGATCCTCCTAATTTTAAAGAAATTCAGGATTTATTGCATGCAGCTGAACAAGTGGGAAAGCATATTTTGCAATGTGGTTTTGATTCTCTAGAGGCCTCCTGCAGAGCAGCAGTTACAGGCTCTGTCATTAGAAGACATGCTTGGTTAAAAGAACATACGTTACCAGATCATGTTAAAGCAAAATTATTGGATGCACCTTTGCAGCAGGATGTGTTATTTGGAGTTAAGGCAGAAGAGGTATTAAAGAAAATGGAGGGTAAGGCAAAATCTATGCAAATGGTGAAGGATTTCTTACAGGTTCAGCCTCCTAGATTTAGCAGAAACTGGCCAACTAAGAATTGGTCCTTTCCAATTACAGACAGACCTCAAAGGGGAAGATACAGATGTCCAAGAGGTAGAGGTCAAACACAAGGTCCTTACAGGCCTTGACAATGGGTTGCATCAGGCCAGAAAGAAGGGGAAGACAGGCCCCAACCATATAAAAAGCAGCTCCAATGAATTCCCACTTACAGCTGCCAAACAAATCCTTCTTGGCAGCCCCATTGGGAGGAAAACTGGCACTCTTCTACCACAATTGGCAAATGATCACCAAAGACAAATGGGTTCTCAACATCGTATTTCAAGGTTACAGGTTCCACTTTCACACTCTGCCAAGGTTAAAAGGAATGCCAAATCTGCCACCAAATCAATGGGCAGAGGCTCAAAAACAAATTACAGCACTCACGGATATGAGAGCTATTCAAAAGGTGCCATCACAAGAGCAAGGACACAGTTTTTACTCAATACTCTTTCTGGTACCCAGAAAGGACAAAGCCTGGAGGCCCATTCTGGATCTTTCATCTCTAAACACTTACCTGGATGTTCCGAAATTCAAAATGTTGACATTACAGCAGCTTCTTCCCATGTTGGGCAAGAAAGCTTGGCTCGTAACTTTGGACCTCAAAGAGGCATACCTGCATGTCCCTATCAGACAAAACTGCAGAAGATACTTCAGATTCATAGCTGGTTCAATGCTCTACCAATTCCCTGCACTGCCCTTTGGCTTATCTACTGTGCCCAGGGTCTTCATAAAGTGCCTGTCACCAGTAATTGCATTTTGCAGACAGAAAGGAATTCAGATTTATGCAAAACTGGACGACTGCCTGATTCAAGCAGAGAGCAAGGACATTCTTCTAAAGCATCTGGCGTTTGTAAAAAAGTTATTAAGTTGCCTGGGGTACACAGTAAATGAAAAGAAATCAAAACTAGTGCCCTCACAAGAGATTATATTCCTGGGTGCCAGCTTGAACACAATGGCCCAGATGGCTTATCTCACGCCAGACAAACAAGGACAACTGACTCAATACTTTCAATTGATGGCAACAAAGACCCAACTCCCTGCAAGAAACATTCTGCAGGCCTTGGGTTACATGGAATTCTGCATACTACTAATTCCATATGCCAGACTGCATATGAGGAAACTTCAATGGTACCTAAAGAATGTATGGTCTCAACACTGTCAAAGTTTGGAAACAGTTATACCACTGATCCCTTGCCTTCAACAGGAGTTTCAATGGTGGGCTCAAGCTTGTCACCTCAACAAGGGACAGCCTTTTACACATCCCACAGCCAGGCAAACACTGACAACAGATGCATCGGATTATGCCTGGGGAGCACATATGGCAAGCAAATGTATTCAGGATATGTGGCCCGCAGAACAAAGGCATATTCACATCAATAAAAAAGAGATGCTAGCTGGTACAAAATGCGCGTATAGCTTTCAAGGACCTGCTGCATCCAGGACAGCTACTACTAAAGACAGACAACACCACAGTTGTGGTACATAAACAAGCAAGGGGGCACTCACTCCTACCCCCTATGCAGACAAGCTACGACCTTGTGGAACACAGCTATAAACCTTCAAGTTCATCTGCAAGCACAATTCTTGCCAGGAGAGAAAAACACACTGGCAGACGACTTAAGCAGAAACATCATGGATCCCCATGAATGGGAGTTGAATCCACAAATATTCAGAATGATAACACAGAAATGGTGGAGCCCTGACATAGATCTGTTTGCATCCTGAATAAACTGCCAGCTACAAAAATTCTGCACAAGGACTTCCCATCCGCAAGCATGGAAAGTGGATGCCCTGTCATTCAGCTGGGAGAACCTACAAGTATACGCTTTCCCACCACTACCTCTCCTGCCAAAGGTACTCATAAAAGCCAGGCAGAAAGAGCCAAAGATTATCCTGATTGCACCAGACTGGCCACGCCAGCACTGGTACCCAATCTTAAGGAGCTTAGCACAAGAACCACCCTGGATTTTGCCTCAAATTCCACATCTGCTGACTCAGCACAACAAACACTACACAGCCAGCTAATGACCTTAAACCTAGCTGCATGGAAGATTCCTTAGTCAAGCAAGCAATGCCTCTCTTCAAAGCTGTTATGGATGTCATTCTGGAGGTCAGAAGGCCTAGTACCAGGAAAGCCTATTCGGATAAATGGAAGAGATTCCGTGCCTGGAACCAAGCTCACAGCCTTGACCCTTTTGTCCCAAACATTCCTCAGATACTACAATATGTAACTGAGATGCTGGACAAAGGACTCTCCTTCTCATCCATCAAGATCCACGCCTCTGCCATCTCTGTTCATTACAACATGGATCCACCAATTTTCTCTAATCCTCTGTTAAAACAGTACCTCAGAGAGGCTAAAAACATAAGACCACCCTGTAGAGCATCTACTCCAACTTGGGACCTCAACTTTGTTTTGGAGAAGCTAACTTTACCTCCTTTTGAGCCAGCCAATACAGCAGAATTAAAATATATCTCTTAGAAAACTGCTCTGCTCCTGGCAATAACATCAGCACAAAGAGTTTCAGAATTACAGGCACTAATGGAAGTGGAACCTTTCCTCATTTTCCACCAGGACAGGGTGTCTTTAAGAACTAACTCTACTTTTATGCCAAAGGTGGTATCCAGTGTGGCTCTAAACCAAACTATTCACCTGTCAACTTTTTATCCAAAACCACAGAATAAAGGGGAGGGACTACTGCACAATTAGGACATTCACAGGCAGTTACGCTTCTACTTGGACAAAACCAAAGCTTTCAGAAAATCTGAGCAATTATTGGTAGCATATGCTGCAGGAGCACAGGGAAAAGCCATTTCAAAACAGACTATTTCAAAATGGATAGGACATTGTATACGTTTCTGCTACACATACCATGGAAAACCTGTGTCTAGCAGCATTAGATCTCACTCCACCAGGGCAACAGCCACTTCAACTGCCTACCTCAGGGGAGTACCTACCAAGGATATTTTGGAAGCAGCAACTTGGAGTTCTGTACATACCTTCACCAAGCATTACCATCTGCCTCTATACTCTAAATCCAGAGCTGGCTTCACCACTGCAGTGCTGCAGGGCCTTATAGCCACCCCTAATACCTTATAGAACCAGCCACCCATCCTCAGCTTTGGGATTCTACCCAAGTGTAATGACTGCAGCAGTGTAACACGATGAACATAGTTCAGTTTTGTGCCTACCATAAATGTAGATGTTTGAGTGTATACACTGCTGCAGTCCAAGTTACCCTCCCTCCTTCCCCTCTTACTGGCTGATACATACCTATGTCTTCTACCCTTACTACCTATGGGGAGTATATGCTGGTAGCTGTAAGTTGTTTTTTGCTTTTCTTATGTATGTTTTATTAGTAATTGGAATTGCCTACCTATTTAGAGGCACCTGACATCTGGGGCAAGAATAACTGAAGAAAATGGCATCGGCTGGATCTTATATACCCCTGTCGCACTGACGTCAGGGAGGAGGTGACAGTAACCAACGCCGGACCGACTTTGGAACTCAGGCCGACTGGGGAACTGCCTAACAGCAGGATAACCCAAGTGTAATGACTGCAGCAGTGTATACACTCGAACATCTACATTTATGGTAGGTACAAAACTGTACTTTGTGCCTTGCCAATGTACAGCATTGGCTAAGTTTGGTATAGAAAGCTTAATTCCACATCTGGAAGTGGGAATAGGTCTCTGACAGTGCCTATTAGCTTATTGTAAATGGTGACTGGTGGAGCTCTAATGTTTGCACTTATGCATGGAGTAACTGCATAGTGCGAATTTAATGCTATGCCTAAGTTCTTTTGGAATCCAGTCCGTATTTTTAATGAACACTAAAACTGTTTTTGGATGGTGATGAACCTTTAATGCAATGTTTTTTTGCAGAATATGTTGAAATATTGCAGATACAGTGTAGTATTCGGAGCACTGTACACTTGTTTATACTCTCCATTCATTTTAGCTCATATTGGCAATAGGAAAGTTTTTAATGACTAGACTTTTGACTTTTCCCAGTTAGGGGTTGCCACAACGGAACTCCGGTCAGCTCATGATTGGCAGTGGACTTTTACGGTGCTGAGTTGCCAGCCCGATGCCCAACCTTCAACGAAGGCACGCCCATTCACGCTCGCATCTACCTGCATGTCTTTAATGTCACTCGACCACGAGGAGGACATGCAGACTCCACACAGAAGGCGCTCCAGTCGAGAATCGAACGGGAGAACCTTTTGCTGTGAGGTGACAATGCTAACCGCTGCACCACCATAGCTGCTATATTAAAATATTAAACAGGAAATCATTTTCAATAGATTATTATGAAATAAAAGTTGGAATGATTATGAAAGATTATGTTCCATTTAGTTTTCTTTTTTTTTGGAACTCAACAGTTGGAAGATCCTGCATAGATTTTACCTTTTTTAGCCATGCATCAAATTCAACATAGATTAATCGAAGGGTCTGCTACAAGTCTTCACATACTGGTAGCTTGTGACATGCTCAATGCCACTTGCACTAACTGGCAAGTGACCTAACTCCAGATTAGCCATATCTAAGTGAATTATCTAGCCTTCCCACCATCCAACCCTACTGCATTACATAGCCCTACCAGAATCCTAACTCTGACCCTAAAAGTCCCACCTGGTCCCTAACTCTAAATGTAGAAGTCTCCTCCCTAACCCTAATGTTCCCAATCACTTCCTGAACCTAAAACTCCACTTCCCCTTCCTAAGCCTAAAGTTCCTGATCACTCTATAACCCCAAAATTCCACTCCCTCTCCCTAATCCTAAACTCCCCTCCTGCTCCCTAACCCTATAGTTCCTGATTGTACCTTAACACTAAGACTTCCCTCCCAGTTCCTTAGCCTAAAACTCCCTTTCTGCTCCATAAACCTAAAACTCCTTTCCTGCTTCCTATACCTGTAGTTGCCCAATTATTCCCTGACCCTAAAGCTCCTCCTTAAACTTAAATCCCCTTCCTGATCACTGCCTAAAACCCTAACCTGCAGTCTCTCCCCCTCCCACTCTCTCCCAAAGCTGCTGGACTAACCCTGCCTGAATGCACTTATGTGGTTCAGGTGAGGTATGGCATCTCCGCTTTCTCCCTAGGGCTGCTGCACCTTACCTAAACGTAGTCCAGTTCAAGTGAGCTACAAGTTGCCAGAGTCCCAGGTTGCTAGATAGTCATATTTGAGTGCCTGGGACTCGGGCACTTGTAGTAGGCCATAAATAGAAGTAGTAGTTGTGCTCACATTATCTGTTTTTTGTTTGTTTGTTTGTTTGTTTTGAATATATTTTGCAATGCAATTGCTGTCAAAAGAGGAACTATCTTCTGGCTAACAAATATTTTTACCGCATACAGTTTTTAAATGGTGCCCTTAAGTTACCCACATTATTTTGCCCTGAGTCAAGTAATTTATTTACTCTGGCTTGATCCACTTTATAAAGAATCTGTTTTTCCTTTTCCTAGCCAAAGCTGTTATAGTTGGTGTGTCTTGAAAATTAGCTTACATTCTACTAGCCAAAAAGTACATTAGCCTGAGGCTGCTTTAAACTAGTCATTCAAATGGAATGTGCTACTCACAGTACAATATTATTGTTTTTATCACATTTGTTAGGTCACAGCTTTCTGAACACCAGTTTTACACATGACTCACAGTGATGCAAGTTTATTATTACTGCTCCTCCAGGAATGCTTATGGCACATTATATTGTGCTACTAAATGGACGCTGTATCTTATGTGCACACTTGTACAATTGTCATAGAATTGATATAAGGAGAGCTTGTTACAATCTGATATTTATAGATCATTAGACGGGTGTAAATCACATTGAAAATATGGAGAAAAATGGCTATGGTATGTTATATTGTTAATATACAACTGCTCTTGCTTCTGTAGACTTAAGCAGCACTAGAGTTCATTATATTGACATTGCATAAAGTGTAATTTGTAAAAATATGGAGTGTCAGATTTTATTATAATTTGTTTTCTTACTATATGTTTTTTGAAATATTCGTATTTCATGTTTCTACAAAAAGAAATATAAATTACGCAAAGTCCATTGCAGAACCCCAATTAAGTATTGCAGTGAAGATATCTCCAAAAGACCAAAGATAAGCAGTAAAACCTTTTAAAAGAAACATGGCTTCCTCTTTCATGACCTGACCATGGTGGCTGAACAAATGATTCATTGTATGCATTGTTTAGCTTTTTTAAAGGATGTATAAGAGTTGAAGTTTATTTCAATTTGCAGTTGTGGTCTTGGCAAAGGGCATTGTCATCCAAAAGTGCTCAGTCTGTTTCCTTTGTGCTATAATCTACATGTAGCAAGCAATAAACTTGCCTGCTGGGGATTTCATTTTGTCTGAGAAGTGGTGGGGGAAAGGGTTTGTTTTGAAGTGAATTGGTCATATCCTAAAGCAAGTGTAAGCAGCAAAACTTTGGATACAACCTTCTTACCATATACAATACCAAATAATACAGTCTATGAACAAAATAAGGGGTTTGTTTTTGCATTTTATTTTATTGCCAAGGATGACCCCCTCCCCACCATATATTTTCTCAGAGCAGAAAATCCTTGGCATTATCATAAAAGATTGAACCGACAATGCTTCACCCACCTAAATTAATTAATCGACTGTACTTACATGTTAAATGCATCAGACAGAGTTTCTTACTTCCTACAAGTACAAGAATGCAAGTTGTCAACTTGTTCTTGCAGAAGGAACATCTCATGTTGAAAATTAACATGTGATGGTGTAGTAGTGAACCCACAATGTAAATAAGAAACAGCACAGGGAATTAAATTAACTGTAAAACAAAGATGCTTCCAAACATTAGCAATACATTTTAAGGTAGTGTGCAGGGTTTGGGTTGGGGTTGGTTTAGGGTTAGCATACATGAGTTGGGGAGTACAGGGGCCATTTTAAGAAATAAATAAGGTTTTAGGAATGGTAAATGAGAAAAAAACTGAAAACAGTATCCTGGGAGTAAGTGTAGTATTTGGCATTTTTTTTGGGGTCTATATCAGAACATCGAAGTATTAAAACTTCGAATGTTCTGATATCAAACACTAGTCAGCGAACGCTAAGAATAGTGAAGCTATTTGAAATAATTCAGCTGGCCGTTTCTGTGGCTTCGCTATTCTTAATGCTGTGGTGGAAAGTTGCAGGTTGGGTTCAGGTATGTGTGCGATTGTTTGTATGTTAGGGTTAGGGGCGGGTTAAGTGAGTTAGGGTTAGGGTGCAGGTTAGGCGTGTACGCGATAGTGACAGACTTTAGGGTTAGGGGTGGTTTAAGTGAGTTAGGGTTAAGGTGCGGGTTAGGTGAGCATGCGATAGTGACGGACCTTAGGGTTAGGGTTTAGGTTAAGGTAAGTGGGTAGATAGTAGTGTATGTTTAGTTTAGTGTAGCGTTAGATGTAGGAATGTAAATGTATGCATGTGGTTGCTGTTTGTTTGATGTGCTTGTGTGTATGTGTTTCTGAGCAGCAAATTTTTTCCATGGGAAAAAATTCGCTGTTCTGAACATTCAATATTTTCGTGTTTAGATGTTTTGGGGCCGATTAAATAGCGTTCGCTATTTTCATCTTTCGATAACGTGATATAAACGCTTTTTTTCTATAAGATTTATGAAACAGACAGATACATTTTATTAAACATTATGGCTGAATGCTTGGCTGAGGTGGTAAAGGATCATTGAGTTTTAGAGATTCTGATTAGGTGTATATGCAATAAAGGAGATTAATAAGATAGAAGCAACGAGTGGCCGATTGCTTTATGTAATACAGCTGCTAAGGTATTTATGAAAATTAAATAAACTAGATTAATGAAATGGCTAAATCAGGTTGTGGTGATGATTTATATGGCATTTCTGGTAGACACAAGGAAACTGCTGATTTTAGATAAGGATGTGGTGCATTAGTAGAAAACGTGGAAGTTAAAGCTTGTGCTATTACTAAGACAAATGATACATCGTGGTCAGCTGTGGAATATACTGAAGTGCTGTGGTTTTAGTAACATAATTATTTATTGCTCAAAATGAATTTAGGAGTACTCATCAGTGAGAAAGTTGATTTACAGGTAGATAACAGGAAGAATTAAGATGAATGGGGGTTTCAACTGTGATATCCATTGTGTGAGATATTTTGTGTTTGATACTGCATGCAGTGATGGACATTAGTGGTAAATTGGTTAACGTAAGAAGATGGAAGACAAAGGGGGGATTCAGTTTCTAACCATTTTATCATATACAAATTATGTAATATTAATAGCTTGTAATCATTTATGGATGGTGACAGTAATTAAGAGTGCTGAAAAATGGTTAAAGTTAGTAGAACTGAAGCTGAATAAAGACATAAGTAAAGGAATAGGGATCTAGTAAAGATGGAGGTATTTATTTTATATAGGAAGATAATGCTAGGCATAAAATTAAAATAGGTCTGAGGAGCAGTGGGTGAGATTCTACACAGAGTGAAAGAAACAGCTAATGTGTAGAAAATGTTTGTCTTTCCAAAAAAGATGCATCTAATTAACAACACAATAATAGTTGGATGTTGAGTTATATGGCAAGGTTGTATATATTGAGCAGTAAAAGATAAAAACCATTGCTTGATATGTTTTCATTTTTATGGATCTGACATGTTGCATCCATTTTTTTAATTCCTTTATTTATGAATCTGTGTTTCAAAAAAGATGAGGTTAAAGAATAATAATTTGTCAGGGGCATTAATGTAAGAAAATATGAAAAATACTAGGATAGTTATAGGAAATAACAGGTGACCAGAAGAAGGTACAAAGATAAAAGAATACCAGAACAGGTATTTATGTGGAAATTAGGTGTAAATACTTTACAGAAGGGTAGGATATGATGGTATAAAAGAATAATGCTGAACTTATATTTGGAAAATGGGTATGAAAATTTAAGTTGAGAGAAATAAGGAAAGACTATGCAAACAGAAAGAAATATATGAATGGAATAACTTTGCATGGCTTATATCACTGAGCAAACAACAAGTTAAGAATAATAAGACATATATGGTGTATGTGAAAAAAGCTGTTCTTTAAAGATCTGTGCTGTGGAAGGTGATGCAAGTAATTTATGAAAGGGTACTGGGAGAAAATATATGATTTATGTGCTGTGGCAAATATTAAACATACTGATACACATATTTTATATAGAGATTATAAAGGAAAGGAAAGTAAGGAATAGGCAAAGTAGATAGAATAATTATGTCAGGAACTAGGTTTATTTTGACCTATAGGCATCAACAGGTTTATGTAACTGAAAGTAGAATATGCGAGAAATGATAAAACAGGTGAGAACTGACTTAATGAAAATAATATTAGGCAGTTTGATAGACTAGGGTATGTGATTTATTTTCAATGCAAACAAATCATATAAAATATATCTGGGATGTGATATAAAAGTTTACTATATTTATAATTGTATTTTTAATAAAAAGCTGAGTTTCTAAGTTTTAAGATTTGTACAATTTTAACAAGTATAATGTGATCTTTTGCAACTACCTAAGCTCTCGCCAAATCAGACAATGATTGTTCAGTTCAGCATCTGATGGAGAGCATGGCATACTCTGAAATGCAGCATCCCCATGTACTGCGCTGCAGAATCATTACTGGGAAAATAAATCCACCCACCTGATGTGGGAATAGATCCCACAGCCTTTTGATCTTTTAGTACGGAAGGTGACTGTGCTGTTCATAGAGCCACTGATAATGTGCATGGATGTGTGTGTGTTTGTTTATCTAAGTGTGAGTGTGTGTGTGTGTGTGTGTGTGTGTGTGTGTGTGTGTGTGTGTGTGTGTGTGTGTGTGTGTGTGTGTGTTTATGCGTATATGGTTTACTCTCATATTACCTTGGACCATCTGATTGAGGACCTGAATACTGCAATGATCACACCATTAGATTACAAAGTTGGAGCCCACATGACAAAACACATTAAATAGTGAAATCCCTACTTATGTAGACCCAAGAATGAGCTCTACCAGTCCTGAAGGGGGCAAGTCTGGAAGTGCAACATTGCAGGCCCTCACATTGTAGTCAAACAGTGCAATGATTGTGGGAACCATGTACTCAATTCAGTGGTCCAAAGTAACATGATAAAAATGTATGTGTCTATCTATCTACATATATATATATATATATATATATATATATATATATATATATATATATATATACACACACAGACATATATTTCTGTATATCATTATTTCTCTATCTATATGATATTACTTTGATTTGTTGAATGTTTCTTTAGTCATATTGTGAACAGAGTGACTGATTTGCTCAACTCATAACCTGTTGACTTCTGGTTTTAAGGACTTTTCCTATTTCTCCATTGTTGTGCAATCACAGAGTTGGTGTATATAAGTCACAGGGGGAGTAGTGGGCACAGCCATGCATGTTGGGGGTGCAATGGTTATTGCCCCCTAAAAAAGTTAAAACTTTGTTTAAACATTTTTTGCAACGATAACTTTTGTTTTCGCTGAAGTGTCAGTGTGGGAGAAATTTTGGCCATTGAAGTGTTGGCAGAGTTTTCTTTTGAGATGTGTAAATACATTGTTTTATATGAAAGTTGAAATAAAGGTATATTCATGTGTCAGTCCTGTAGTCTGGGTGCAGAGAGTTTACACCTGAAGCTAGACTCCTTGTAATCCTGCATACTCCTGATATTCATGTTGAACACAGAGTATTGTCTTAAGCCAAAAGATAGTCCAGCGTACTGGATTAGGAATTCATTGTGATGAATCAACTTTCAAGATTAAGTAGATCATTCCAGCTAGTGGAGTTAGTGGAATCCAAAAGTTTCAGAAAAGTATTTATTTATTTATTATTTATTTTACATTTGTTTACAGGGAGTGTTCGACTGGGCCAGGAGCCTGTTTTTAGCAGAGGTCAGGGAAGAAAAGCTCCATTACAAAAAAGAAAAAAAAAATTAAATTTAAAAAAAACACATGTAGAAAGGTAACACATAACACGGTTCTAATATAAGCTCTCTTATGTTAATGTTTGATGTGACATTGTCAGTCTCACCTTTATTCTCATGTATGGGTCAGATCTGATCCCTCGGATCCACATCGGCCTAATACAAAAGCTCATGGTCTTCAGCTAAGCTCTCAGGCACCCTTCCCTTCCCAGAATGTACGTCTCAATTTCCTCAGATCTTGTTTGCCGCTTCGCAAAAGATGTAGTCGTTTCACTAAGCTCCAGGCTAGTTTGAATTTTGTAAGTTTTTTTCTTAGATGTATATCACTTATTGTTGTTTTTTTCATAGATCTTTCTGTGTTTATTATTATTCTCCTTTTCTGGTTCTCTCTGCTGAATTTTTATTAGTAAGTCAAAAAAACTTGTCCCCACTGCCTTCCTCCTGTTAGTCCGTGATTTTAAATAGGACTTTCTTTTTTATTCTTCCTTAAAAAAAAAAATTTATAGAATCATTTCTCTAGTTATATTTGCTAGCTTTCTAAGTGTTGTTATAGTTATTTTTTTCTTGTTAGCAGTACTGTGACTAGTTTTACATTGCTTCTTCTGTGTTTTTTGTTAACTATTAAAAATGACTCAGAAATCTGACAAACCCTTAGAATTTAAAAAGTGTGAGGGGTGTGGTAAAAAAATGCCCCTGAGTGATACTCACACTCTTTGTGTCTATTGTCTGGGCCCTTTACACCTGCAAAAATCTTGCAGCATTTGCCATGGCTTTAACCAGCGTGCTTTGTTAGAGAGGAAAAATAAACTGATATTGAAAGGGTTATTGAAAATCCCTTTTTCTAAAGCTATTTCAGGTTATGACTCTGCTAAATCTTTATCAGCTTCATGAACTTTGTCTGATAAACCAAAAAAATTCCTCCATAGGCTCAGAAGGTTTCATTGCAGTTGGCTCAGAAAAAGCCTAAACTCTCTCCTCCACTAAGTACTTCAGAGTAAAAAAGTATTCGACCTGAAGGTTCATCAGAGTGTTTATTAGTCTCTGTTCTGACAACCTCTGCTCTGATGCCAACTTAGATCCGGGAACAGTCTCCTTCCATTGAAAAAGTTTCTTTCAAATTGCATTCTCCTATTTTAGTGAGATCCAGGTCTACAACACTATCTACCTGTTCTACTAGGAGCCTATCAGACGATGATGTGGGTGGGATAGTACAGAGGTTACTCAAGGCACCAGCACTGGCCAAGTTGTTGCATCTGAGCCCTACGGCTTTGGATCCATCCAAACCCGCCCCGGTACCTTCTCTTTCTCCTGCAACGCAACCGTTGAGTTCAGAGCTGGAAGATTCTGATGTCCGGATTGTGTCTGTGTCAGATCGGAGACCTCCACTGCCATCTGCTCTGACTTCTGCTTTGAGTTCCTCCGCATTCTCAGAGCAGCAGGACTCTAGGAGTCATACCTCTCTGGTCAGTCCAGAGGGTAGGGATCTGACCACTTTTTCTTCAGATTGGACCCTTTTACTCAGAGCGTCAGCATGGATGAGCTCGGTTCCTACCTCGGCCTCAGGATTCTTGTCTTCAGGTTCAGAGGGACCTCTGGGTATGACTACTTTTTTGTCAATGCCGGGGAGTTCCTCTCATTAGGGGCAAGGAGCCTTTGATGCTATGAGGAGAGTTTTGACTACCTTTCAGTCTCAGACTCAATCCTCTCAGGATCTTTCTTCCCTGCCAGTGCCTTCGTCCTCTATTTTGCCCCATCCACAGGGACAGCTGGGCCCCAAGACTAAGGTTGTTCTGCGGGGAACTCCCCCCTTCTGAAACTTCTCCAGATTATCCCACTGAGGAAGTCCCTTGGAAGAGGACTTGCAAGAGATGACATTTAAACTTCCCGGAGGAGTCCCTCACTTCAGATACTGATCTCAAGGAAGCTGAAGGGTCCCCACAGTCACCTCCTGAAGATGTCTCCTTTGGAAACATCTTGGAAATGCTTAAACAGAGAGGTGATTGACAGTACAGCTCCCCATTAGTGGCGGAATCGGTATACCTGAAGGCTTTTGGGTTCCACTCTTCCACCTCTTGTGTGACCCCACTTTCCGATGAGCTTATTGATTTAATCTCTTGAAAGATCTGGGAGACCCCAGATACCATAGATCCTGTTCCTAGGAGGCCAAATAAATATATCACATCACCACCAGCCAAGAATTTTCTTTCTAAAGGAGTTGCTGTAAATGCCATGGTTGTGGCAGCTACTACCATAAAGGAAGTTTCTGAGACCAGTTCCATGATCCAGCCTCCTAATAAAGACTCTAGGATGATGGATAGATACAGGAAGCATGTCTTCTCTTCAGTGGGTTTTACTATTTGCTAGCTGAATTACCTTACCCACTTTACAAGACTTCAGATGGATCTGCTAAAGGAGCTGTCAGATACCCTACAAGGAGCTGTAGCTGATCAGGTCACAGACAAAGTAGCCTCTCAATTCACCACCCTAAATTCTGTCATTAATTCCTCCATGAGACTGATTTCATATGCAGCAGATGGAGCGAGTAAAGCTGCAGGTTCAGCTATCTCTATTAGGAGAAAGGTCTGGATGCGACTTTGCGATTTTGCGGAGCCTTTCAAATCTTCCTTTATGAACAACCCCTTTGATGGCTTATCTCTTTTTGGGCCAAAAGTGAAAGAGACACTCACCAGGTGTGAACAAGAAGGCAAGATCCTGTCTGCTGTAGGAGTCTGTTTTTCTTCTTCAATCAGACCCTATCCCAAGGGTCAGAAAGGTAGCAGAAAGATGAGGTTCAGAAAATCTCAATGGTCTTTCCAAGACACACTTGGTGAAAGTTCCCCCAGAGGCAGAGGTGGGAACAATAATGGAAGATGCTGCCCTCATGGCAGGGGAGGCCTGCAAAACCAGGGTTCTACAGATAGTTTCCTTGGCAAGCCCTTTCAGCGCTACTGAATGGAGGCCTGATTATACACCTCTGGAGGCAATCGGGGGTTGACTGTCTCTACTCCCACACGCCTGGCTAGAGATTACAAATGACAAATGGGTGCTGCAAATAATATCCAGAGGTTATTTCATCCCCTTTGCCCATCACCTTGCCCAAATCAAAAAATTTCTGGATGTGCCACCCAATCAAAGGGATCAAGCAATCATAGAAATTCAGAATTTGTTAAACAAAAGATTCATCCAAGAGGTCCTCACAGACCAACAAGGATTCGGAATTTACTCAAGATTCTTTTTAGTACCAAAGAAAACAGGGGACTGGAGGCCCATTCTGGATCTCATCAACCTGAATAAGTCAATCAAAAAGAGCAAGTTTTGAATGGTCACTTTACAGTCTATTCTTTCCTTTCTGGGAAAAGACAATGGATGTACTCAGTCGATCTTCAGAACATGTACTACCATATAAAAATGGACAGATTGTCCAGAAGACATCTGCGCTTTTGGCTGGGAGCCAGTCATTAGCAATTTCCAGCCCTGTCCTTTCATCTGGCTACAGCCCCCAGAGTGTTCACCAAATGGATGACAGTGTTCTGAGTTTTTCCATAATTAGACAACTGGCTTCTAACTGCCATGACCAGGAATCAGCTCATAAGGGCAGGACAAACTACATTGCACATTTTGCTCATGTCTAGGAATAACCATAAATTATGAGAAATCAACTTGTGGTCTCTCATACAAGAAATTGCGGAAAGAATTTTCCAGAGATGGGGCCAGCCTTGCTGTGACCTCTTTGCTTCCCCAATAAGCAACAAATACAGCAGCTACGTTGACCTGATCCTTCCCTCAGGGGGAGACCCCAAGAGATGCACTTGTTCACGACTGGCCCCTAGTAATACTTTATGCTTATCCCCCAACACATCTGATTCTCAAATTATTAAAGAAAGCAAGTATGCTGAAGAGGAAAATCATCCTCATTGCCCCTTACTGGCCCCGGTAGATTTGGTTGCCTTTCCTGTGGCTTCTTCTTCTGGAAGAACAATGGAAACTGGACCCAGTTCCAGATCTCCTCCTGCATCGGCATGTAAATGGTTCATCCAGATTTACAGAGTCTGAAATTGACAGTGTGGCTGCTTCAATAGTTCCAATAATAGCCAGGCATACTCTACTTTCGTCCCTAACTAGACATATTTTACTATCCTCTCACAAAATTTCCACACGTAAACCTTACTGAAACAGATGGAAAAGTTTTGTTGTGTAGGCTACAGAGAATAATGATCCTTTTACTGCCCCCCATCATTTTATTCTCAATTTTTTGGTGAAGCTCTTTAATGAATGTTCAGCAGCAGCGACTATAAAGGTTCAGCTGGCTGCTATTTCCAACTTTCATCTAGGAGAAAATGGATTTCCTATCATGTCACACAGGCTTTGTAAAGGACCTTGTTGTTAGGACCTCCTTATGAAAGTCCATCTCCTCCTTGGGATCTAAATTTTGTACTCTCTCATATTATTCCCCTCCCCCACGAGCCTTCAGCCAATTGTGATCCAAAATTTTTGATATGGAAAACTATTTTCATGGTGACTATTACTTCGGTAAGGAGAGTATGCCAGTGTTTTTCCCAAATTTTCAAAATAAAGGAGAGTATATATTGCATTTATTAGATGTTCAGACAATTACCTTTTGATTTACACAGAACTAAAGATTTTAGAAAGTCGAAACAACTATTTATTTCTTTTTTTTGAAACAAGAAAAAGTTTACCAGTATCCAAGGTTACCTTGTCTAAATGGCTTTCTGATTGCATTACTTTAATTTATACTTCTCAGAATAAACAACTGCATGGCCCAGTGAATGCCCATTCTCCTAGAGCTGTTGCTACTTCTTCAGCTTTTCTAGCTAGATTATCAATGGACAATATTTGTGCAGCAACAACATGGTCAAATCTCCATACCTTTTTTACTCATTTCAAACTAGATTTGATCTCCAGGAATAGAGTTTCCTTTGGATCTGTGGTACTGAGGAATATTCTTCCATGAGCCACCCGGGATTCAGGTTGCTAGGGACACTGTCCCATGCATGAGAATAAAGGCAGGATTGACAACATCACATGAATAAGTTATGTACTTACCATAACATTCCATGTGTGTTGTCCATCTCTGCCTTTATTCTTATAACCCTCCCACCAACCCCCATCCTAGTCTCCTATGAGAACGGGTAACAACCCCTCCTTTTTTCATGCACTCATTGACTTCAGAAAGTAGGTTTCTATAGCATACTTTCTTAACCTTATTGTTTGTGCATTATGCTTATGGTTTTTCTCTGGTGAACAAGATCTGAGGAAATGGAGAGGTGCATTCTGGGAAGGGAAGGGTGCCTGAAAGCTTAGTTGAAGGCCATGAGATTTTGTATTAGGCCGAGATGGATCCAAGGGATCGGATCTGACTCATATGGGAGAATAAAAGTGGAGATGGACAACACACATGGAAATTTATGGCAAGTACATAACTTATTTTTATACAGTAATAAAAAAAGAGAAAAATATATAAGGTACAAGTAAAAAGTTAACATACGAGCTGAAGTAAGCATAGACTTAGATATAAGATGGTAATTTGATTGACGTGAATAAAATGACACATTAGACATACTGCATAATAAACAGTCACTGCGTTTTTATGTAAAATATGTATATAAGAAGGTAGATAGGCTTGGGTTATACTGAAAGTAAAACACTTAGGTGATTGGGGTGCTATACAGAGCAAGGAAAGGTCATCCTGAGGTACTGCAGCAGTAGCGCCACTTATTGTTTAGGTGTTCCTGAAGAGCAGTTTAAATTTGGAAGAGTTAGCAGTGTTAAGTATAGGTTCATAGGTTCATAGGAAGATACTAGGCTATTGGCCCTTATAAGCCTAGCCAAGAATTTCACCCATGTTCCCTCGAAGTCAGCACCTGTTTCCCCCTGTCCAGCAGGGGCACAGGTGAGATCCCAAGGGTATATTTTTTGTTTCCCATCCAGTCATCGAGGTTCCTCTTAAAGAGGGCTAGAGAGGTACTTTTCTTGACATGGAGAGGTAGTGCATTCCACAGATGGGGGAGTCTCTGGGCCAAAAACTATCCTGCCAACAAGTTCTATTAAATGTCACAGACCAGGTTAAGGCCTTGCGTGTGGGTTGTGCAAGTAGAGTTTGTCTTACGGATATGCAGCAATTCCATCAAGGCTGGGTCTGAATTGGTGGTTCATTTATTGATTATTTGCAGCTTTTTGTATTTTGTTCTGGTGCCTTATATGCCAGACACAGGTCACCTCTGAGAAGTCTGTATGAGACCAAGTAGAGGGACAGGGCTTTCAACCTATCTGTATAGGATAGGTGTTTGAGACCCTGGATGTTCCTGATCAAGAACCTCTGTGGTCTCTCCAACTGCTGCATGTGCTTGGCAAGGTCATGCCAAAGGGGGCATTGTTGGGTCTGATAAGGGAGGAGTACAGGGATGTTATGACCTCCTTGTTCTAGGATGAATTACCCTTATTTAAGAGGTGGGCCGTGTAGAAAGCCTTCCATAAAGCAGAGGCAATGTGGTGGTCAAAAGTCAGGTTGCTATCAACCTGGGTGCCCAAGTCCCTCATGACTGACTGCATACTTAGTACATTGTTATTAATGTGATAATTAGTGGGGATGACATTTTCCCCAAAGGGGATAATGATACATTTCTTGGCATTCAGTTTGAGGCTATACTTCTAGCACCAGTCATTAGTTTGGGTAAGGCTCTCTTGAAGGATGTTCACATCACTAGGGGAATTTAATATTTAATTTAATTTAAGACAGCACCCTTACATTAAACAGAATTAAAATAAATATATACATACATAAACACAAACACACACACACACACACACACACACACACACACACACACACACACACACACACACACACACACACACACACACATACACACACACACAAACAATGGTTACAAATATTAAGATAATAACGTAGTACAATTTTTGAATACAATAAAAGAAAATAGGCAAAATATAAAGCAAGCAATAAAGATGGCCATACAAGCTAGAAGAGAGTTTCTAATATGCATGTTACATAACGCATGAAAAATATAAAACAGAATAAGTAATAAGTCATAAAAGCCACACACTTTGTGGCAGGAAAACTAGGTAGTAAATTTCGGTCATAAAATTCAGGGACAAATGAAGGTAGTTTAAGAATATAAAGAAAGGACATTAGAAAGTTAAGGAATTAAAGAGGTAAGGCTAGAAAGTATGTAATGCCGGAAGGGAAGTAAGTTACGTCAAGAGAAATTGTATTAAGGGTGGGGTGCGGAAGAAGGGAATATAATAAGAGTACAAAGATGGCCAGGAGCAATGTGTTGGGGGATGGAGTTCCAGGTCTTTGATATTTGGTTGGAGAACAGGGAATCCCCAAAACTATTGCTGGCTTCCATGACCTTTAGTAGACGTTTGTTGGCAGACCTCAAGGATCTACTATTAGAGTATGGTTGAACTAGGTTTTTGAAGGCAGGGCAGTTGTCAGGTTGGTGAATAATGATGTGGGCAATTGTAAGTTGATTAAAATATAGAAGATTTGGTAATTTGATCCACTTCAGTTGGTGGAGAGCTGAGCAGTGGTGTGATCTATTAGGGTGATTAGTAGCTAGTCTAGAGATTTTATTGTAGCAGGCCTTTAATTTGTTTAGTCTGATTTTCTAAGGTTTGCATATATGGGTGAAATGTACAGCATGGTGGATAGCAGATGTGTCCTGGCTATAGACTGTCTGGAGTTATGAGTGAGGAATAGACTGGCTTTGCACAGTGAGCCAAGTTTGATGTAGATATTTCTGATGGACAGAGCTATGTGCTTGTCATATTTTAGAGAGCTGCCAATTGTTATGCCTAGTAGTATGATATGGTAAACAGGTTCTAGTCTGGTATTGTTAGAAGAGTAAATGATAAATGAGGAGAGGGCTCAGACATTTTGTTATCTGAGAATAGCATTAGTTTTCTCTTGTTTGGGTCAAGTATGAGATGGTTATCAGAAAAATACTGTTCTATGTCTGTAAGAGATTTTTGGGTTCTAGATAGGAGCTCAGGAAGGGGAGGGGGCTGCACATATGAGGGAGGAGTCATCTGCGTATGGTACAATGGTAGCTAGATGGGTGGCAGTACTGAGTTTATTAGTGATGAGATGAGGGAGGAGTCATCTGTGTATGGTACAATGGTAGCTAGATGGGTGGCAGTACTGAGTTTATTAGTGAAAGTAGTAAAGACTAGTGGCCCAAGAATAGAACCTTGTGGGACACCAACTGAGACTGGTAGTAGGGACGAGATCTCATTTTGCCACTTGACTGCTTGTTGGCATTCAGACAAGTAGTTATGAAACCATGAAATGGCAGAATGGGAGAAGTTTAAGTCAGCTAACTTGTTGAGAAGTTTTTGATGAGATAGTGTATCAAAAGCTTTAGACATATCAAGGAATATAAATGATATGAATTGGCCATTGTTTCTGAGCTCGTTGAACGTGTCTGTGAAACTAAACAAGAGCAGTTGCGCTACAGTGTCTAAAACCATTCTGGAAGTTGGAGACAAGGTTGTTGTTTAGTAGATAGAGCAGGAGTTGTGAATGTATGCATTTTTTGTGAATTTTGGCTAGTGGGGAGAGTATTGCAATTGGCCTATAGTATAAGAATTCTGTAGATGAGCCTCTTTTATGCAAGGGGATGAGATGCAAGATTTCCCAGTTTGGGTACATACTGTTCAGAGATAGAACAGTTGATTAGTATGGAGACAGGATATGAGATGGAGTCTGCTGCATACTTAAGGAATTCATTGGGAAGAAGGTCTGCATCAAGTGATGTAGGTTTTAGTTTGTGTAGCAGTTTTTTTGAAGCTAGTTTGGATTAGACTAATAGAAAAAGACTGAGGTAAAGAAGTAGAACTCTTGGGAACAATTGGTAGGGTATTATTGTTATTTACTAGAGACAGTGGGCCGGATTCACGAAGGCTTGCACGGAGTGTAAGAGTAGTGTAAGATGGCAGACAGGCAATATGTCTGCCGAGCGATTCAGCAATAGCTGGCAGGGGCGTGCATGAGAGCTTCCAAAGCTACTCTTGCATAGACAGTGTTATGGTATGCAAATTACCTCATTTGCTGCTGACAGCTATGGAAATGAGGTAAATTTGCGATCCAGGAAACACTAACCTGTCCGTGTAAGAGTAGTGTTATTTGCAGAAATGTACTCCATTGGTAACGGAGTACCGTTCTGCAAATAGCTAAACGGAGCTATGATAGCTCCAAATAAAGGATGCATCTAGCTGAGGTAGCATGCCAATGGCCAAATATAAGGCCATTGGCATTTGCAAATGTTGTAAATCCGTAAAATCCCTTCCCCCCGATCGCCGATGTTTAAGCGTAGTGCAGCGGCGTGCAAATGTGCTACGCTTTAAATAAAATGAAAAAAAGTGAAAAATAGCCACAAATGGGCATTTTCACTAAAAAGCTTGTTCTGCCATGTAGGTGAATGGCAGGCTGAAAACAACATGGCCACTGAGTAGTGGTTGCTAAGGGGGGAAGCTCAGTGCAAGAGATGTAACCAAGCATTAGTAGGCAGTCCTATGCAAATGAGGATAAGGATAGTGAATCCCAATTTTCCCTGGCATGTGAGCCATGTCCCCAGAGTGTAAATGTAGGAGTAGGGGAGTAGTAGAGTAGAACATAGGTGACATCATGAGGGGGTATGTCCGAAAGACTGTAAGCTGATTGGAGCACAGTGGCTTGTGTTTGCCCTGAGTTGCTCATGATTGCAAGAGGCGTGTCTACAGTTGTCCTAGCTGAAAACAAGAAACCAAAGGTGTACGCCATGGATATATCTGAAATTTCTTGCAAACGTGCACACAGTGCGTGCGCCCATGTGCACGTGTTTGCGCTTGTTTGCGCGGCGCTGCCCCTTGTGGAAACAGAAAGGGGAAAAGGAAGGAAAAGAAGTAGTAGGAAGTTAATCAAGGAGAACTAGCAGAGCTGCCAGGTGAAATATATCAGAACCAGCCAATTACACAGGCAGTAGACTAGCCCAGCCCAGCCCAGCCCTTTAAACTCTGCAAACAGCAGTCTACTCCCTGCTGCAGTGAACCAGCCCAACCTCAGCACCTGTGAGAGGAAGACAGGAAACACACTTTACGACCTGTACATGATGTCAGAACACATGCACACATGAACAAATGCCCACATGAACACATGCACACATGCACGCATGAACAAATGCACATATGAACAAATGCACAAATGCACAAATGCATACATGAACACATGCACACATGCACACATGCACACATGAACACATGCACACATGAACAACAGGCATCTGTCTGTATGATACCCTTGCGGAGGATGTGTATGTCATCTGGAGAATGCATTACAGGCCACAATATGCATTTCCAGATGTGGACGGACATATCCCTACTGTGTTTGCTTGTACCTAAGAGAGCTATATGCCAAACAGGAGTGGTCCCAGGAATGGGTGCAGGTGAACACCACTGGTTACTAGCATAGTATAGTTCCTGAAGGATACAAATGTTACTGTGTGTCAGTTGTCAAGACATCATCTAACGATTGTTTATGGTCAGGCTGTTGAGGTTATGTATACTACCAGAATGTAATTACAGATAGTAACAGTATCACCCACAGCACAGTGTCAAACGATGTCATACACACATGTGTACCCAAGTTCCTAAATGTGTGTAGTACTATGCATACTGGCCACCAATAGAAACTATGGAGTGTTAACACTGTGTAATACAGGGCATGTAACCCTGCCCATGTGTCCACTATGCACGTACAGGCAGTCAGTGCACCTCCACCATGTTCACAAATGTACACCTGCAAACCTGTGCTGCACACATCCCACATGTACTGTCCACTCTCTAACACATGTTGCCAATACTACACACATCAGCCAAGTGGCAGGTGGGCGGACATTAAACTACTGGAATTAACACTGGTGTAAACAATACTACATTGACAATCATAGCTTTAATGCATCATGCCTGCTCAGCTACACATTCAAGGATATCATTACACTTTACTGCTGACAACATGCTAACATTGCTATACTGCTATAAAGTCACCCTGTGTATCAGCACCATGTTAGCCTGTTCCTGCATCAATGTCACAGATGACAGGAGGTGGCACAGGTTTCATCATATGCACAGGGTGTGTTATTGGTTTGCCAGAGGCCTACATTGAGCCATACAATCGACATGTGTGTGTGTGTGTGTGTGTGTGTGTGTGTGTGTGTGTGTGTGTGTGTGTGTGTCTGAATGCACGCAGTTCCACCATGTGGCTGCCATATACGGGGATGTGTGAGACAGCCACAGACTGTACCTGCCAGGCTTTACAGATCACCGTCTCTGGCCACGGATACGGTACCTGTGCCTGGCAGGGGTGCTACTGACAGTATCAGGTACTAAGCCAGACTGGGTACTATCCTCAGAGGTAGACATATGTACACTGGACCCAGGTCCCTGCTGGGACTGGCCAGAGCCACGTGCATGTGGTCTTCTAGGACGGTCTATGGACAGCCCACCCCCAACATTGCTGGGGCTGGTACTGGCACTACGGGAGCGGCTGTGACTTGAGGGACATCCGCGGAGACTGCCAGCTGCTGATGCTGCTGGCATACGTCCACGTCGACATCTCAACCATCTCGCACTGTCCTGACACATGGATATGACATTGCGGAGGTCATCTAATGTCTCACCCAACGTCTATCAGTGACCTCAGTGTAATTTCGGATGGCACCTGCTAGGTCACGGATACTGTCATTTAAAGCGGTGTTATGTGCCCTTTGTGCCCTTAGTCCCTGTCTGGTGTACCGTTCCATACGTGCCTGTGCCTCCATGACAGCCTGGAACATTTGTGCAGTTGTAAGACCTGTGGCACGTCTGCCAGGGGCATGATTACCAGCAGTGCTCCAACAAGAACCCCTGGACATCTGCCTATGTGGTACCATTCCAGACCTCTGGGTGTGGCTGCTGTGTCCGGATGCATGTGCCATAGATACCACACTGTCCTGGCCATTGTCGACTGTACACTGTCCCTCAGCTAAGGGCATTGGTGATGATGGATGTATTGGCAGTATGACTGTGTGCATGGATGGGGTGGACACCTGTGTACTGTCGATTGGTGGCCCAACGACAGACCCTGGCAAACATGCCTGTGCCTCAACACACCTATCCTCATTATCACTATTTGTGTCAGTGACATCAGGTTCCCTGCTGCAGTGAACCAGCCCAACCTCAGCACCTGTGAGAGGAAGACAGGAAACACACTTTACGACCTGTACATGATGTCAGAACACATGCACACATGAACAAATGCCCACATGAACACATGCACACATGCACGCATGAACAAATGCACATATGAACAAATGCACAAATGCACAAATGCATACATGAACACATGCACACATGCACACATGCACACATGGACGCATGCACACATGAACAAATGCACACATGCACACATGAACACATGCACACATGAACAAATGCACACATGAACACATGCACACATGCACACATGCACACATGCACGCATGAACAAATGCACACGTGAACACATGCACACATGCACACAAATACACTCCTTACTAAAGCAGACACACACACACACACACACACACACACACACACACACACACACACACACACACACACACACACACCACCAGCAATCCAGAACATACTCAATAGCAGTTGATGGTGGGGTACAGTATCACAAGACAGTCATATCACACGTGTCAGCATGCAGGACGTGTGTTGCTCAACAGCATGCAGTGCGAGTGTAGACAGTCCTTGCTAATAACAATATACATGGCTTTGATGCATGTGTGTTGTTGTTCAGTGATTGGCCTCACCTGGGAACGCAATGTGTATATGGACACAACATTGCTGTGCAAGTATTACAAGCTCTTCAATGTGCTGTGCACCATCACTCACAGGTATACATACCATGGCTGGATGTTTATCTGTGTGTCACATAAATATCCAGTACTGATTAGAGCGTCTGTGTCTTTAGCAGTTAATTGTGGACACAGGTTTAGCTCATGCATGCTATGTACACACACAGGATGAGTGGTGTATGTATACCTGATGGAATACCATTGCTCAACATAGCCATTGTACAATAGTTATGGTGAGTGTAGAACATATTGTGGACATGCCAGTGCCAGCCATGCACACATGAACACATACACACATGAACAAATGCACACATGAACACATGCACACATGCACACATGAACAAATGCACACATGAACACATGAACACATGCACACATAGCATGCTATGACACAACTGCAACAGTAAACATCACACATACCCAATGTGTGTCATGTGGCCTATACACTCAATAGCATTACAAGACATATTTGTGTCACTTTGTGCAAATGGTGATTGCTATGCATGTTGTGCATAGGTGCATATGTTTGCACACACACAACATTGAGGTGTATAGCAATGAATGCTATGTGTAGTACAGTGGTTACTGTAACTGGATGGGGTGTAGTACCATGAGCCATCATCATGCAGCAGCAGGTGGTCACTCAAGGCTACCAATGTGTGCCAGACCGGCACCTATCATGCTGTACCTGAACCACATTACCATAGCTACATTCACCATTTCACAGCCAGTTGTTACATGGGCTTGTAAGGTGCCCAATAGGGAGCATTGCCTAACATGAATGTGTTGTGTGTTGAAGAGTGTCGCACCGCCCCATGATAGGCCTGTACCCCTCAGGTATATTATGTGTGCTGTGTGGATGACATTTGGGATACTGGAGTGTGACCTTACAGCGGGTGTCTGAATACGCCATGTGTAGCATATTAACATGTACTGCGTATGACGAAGTTGTGTATGTCGTGTGCATGTGTATCGACTCTGCCTATCCAATGTCTACTACAGTGTAGCCACAATTGTTTGGGATGCTGTGTGTATTGCATGTGTCTGAGGCAGCTACTCACATTACTGAGATGTGCATAGTCTCACAGCAAACATGCACAGCATGCATTATGCGTAGGTGTGTTACATGTGTACATGGCCTACACCTCACCTATGACATGCACATATTATTTGCAATATTAAATGTAGAACACACTCACCAGCATGGGTCTGCTGCCTTGCTGTCACACCAGAGGGGCCTACAAGGATATGAGACAGTTTGTCAGTGGCAGCAACTGTGGCATTGCTACTGTGGGTTTGCAATCTTACAGTAGTACAATGGTTGACAGTCACAGGCCTACAGATCATGTTCCAAATTATCAGTATTGCACAACACCAGGCTCCACATCTTCTAACTACACAGTACACATCTCACATATGCATGACCTACCAATAGAGATAACAGGAGTCTACAGATATGCCATGTTACCTGCACGCTCCATGTGAACTTGCTGGGGGGCTCTGGCCTCCATGATGATACATGTCTACTGTTATTGTTTTTGGCTGGGAGCTACCAGGCTCAGGAGCAGCTCCTCCACTCTGGTGAGGGGGGGATGGGTGGTAACCCCACCACCTGTGGCAAGCTGTTGCCTACAGACATCAGATGCATGCTGCCAGACATATCTAAGTAAATCACTGCAGTGATGGCGTATCTGCTCATATGTCCGGTTATGCATGCCTATGTCATTTACCCTACGGACAACATCTTGCCACAGTGCAGTCCACTCATGCTGGTCCTGGCTGGTTCTTGAGAATAGCAGGGTGTAGTTTTGCACCAAACTGGACGTTAGGATTTCATCCTCTGCTGGACTATAGGATGGGTTGCGATGGTGGGCCATGACCCTGGAAGACAATGAAACAATATGTGTGAGCAAGTCATGTGGCACACCGCATTCTACAGTACAGATATCACTGAACTGCCATGAATAGCAACCTATTGTCTGTCAGAGGATACACACTTTCAATACCCCATATCAGTGCTTAACCCACAACTGCCTGACAGTGCCTGGCATGCTCTATATATTAAACCATTTGCTGCACAGCAACAAAGAGAAACCACTATGTAAGACTATACAACAGTACATGGCACACTGTATGCGACACAATGCACCACCTAGCCACAGGAGGTATATATCAAGCTAATGCATAAAGGTATATGTCATCCATTGCAATGATTGTAAAGTCCAGTTACAGTATTACCAGTATACCATGCTAGTTGTTGATGGCAAACCCCTGCCTAACATATGTGCACATTCGTGAATATAGGTGGCAAACTGCTGTACTAGACTATACATGTTGCTAGTTACGCACTTATATCCTGTAACACACATGTGACCGAGGGCATGTTACAGGCATACCCACACACACACATTAGACATACATACGGGACACAGAGGTATGGCAACCTAGATGAGCTTTATGTGTGTACCATACAGTACTGTGCGTCAGTACTTACAAACCCTTATGCCTGAAGTATGTAATCTGTGAGGACTACAGGGAACACACAAAACAGTGTTTCCAAGCAATGTGGACATACACCATACTGTGCTGTTTAGGCCTACAGCTTCAGGTAGTACTACAGTTCATACAGGATTTGGATTCACCAGCAGTACCAATCAATGAGCATGCATGTACTGCTTTAGCCTCCAATGGCACACCCCAGTTAACACCAAGGGACTACGTCAGACCATATGCCATACTGCTTTTTCTGGCTAGCAATAGCATACACATCTTTTGCTGGGATCAGAGCTAGGACACATAATACCATGACAGAAACAGTTTCCCATTAAGCTATCCCACATATACTCAACTGTGACACATTCACCAACACATTCACCATCACAGTCAACCTCACATAGCAATTATTGCAACAAGTAAATGTGGGTGTGTAATTAGATCATTGGTAGGTAATAGGCTATTGGCCCTAGGGCCTATAGGAGCCTAGCCAGACGGTACCCTGGACTTTGACATCCAAGTAATTTAATTTCATGTGCCCCTGTCAAGCAGTGCCACAGAGGTGATTCCCATGGTGTATTTCCTATCTCCCATCCAATGATCAAGGCAATTCATGACGAGTGCTACTGAGGAGCTTTGTTTGCTATTGATAGGTAGTTTGTTCCAGAGTATGGGATGTCTCTGAGATAGGAATATATCTCTCCAGCATGTTCTGTTTATTGAGGTGACAAGGTTTAGGTCCCTAGAGCATGTAGCTCATAGGGATTGTGATCTGTTTACGTGGAGCATGTCCAACAGCTCTGGGTTTGACATAGCTTTGTATGTTAGGCAGAGGTCACCTCTGGGTTGGTGGTATGCGACACAGTCTAGCTGTGGTTTTGTGAGATGGTCTGCATAGGGCGTCTGTTTGAGGCCAGTAATAATCTTTGTGAGGTATGTGTGTGGCCTTTCCATTTGCTGTAGATGCCTTGTGAGATTCGTACCAGAATGGGCATTGTACTCTATAATGGGTTTTGTGAGTGATGAGTAGAGGGGAACACTGACCTCTTTTTCCCGGGATGACACACCTTTTGTGATGAGGTGTGCCACATAGACAGATTACATGACTAGTTTGGCACTGTGATTATCAAAGGGGAGACTACTGTCCACCTGTGTCCCATGGTCTCTTATCACACTTTCGGTGTTAAGTCAACTACCACCAATGTGATAGTTCATGGGTACAGAGTTTTTAGCAAAAGGGATGCCAATGCATTTTCAGCATTGAGCTTGAGGCCATGGCTTTGTCACCAGGCATCTGTCACAGTAAATATGACTCTGTCTCTCCCTCTCTCTCTCTCTATATATATATATATATATATATATATATATATATATATATATATATACACACATATATATATATATATATATATATATATATATATATAAACATCCATTGGTGTACATATAGATATACATATAGGCACATATACAGTCCACCTTTCATGATGGGAAATCAATTATGCGAAGGATGTGAGGTATACAGTTATGTAATGATATTGCACAGTCTTGTGCGAAATGCATTGAAGGTGTTCTCAGCCCATGCGGCTTTAGCAGGCCTCACTGGCTGCAACACTTCAAACCTAACAAATCACACCCACAGCATTTAACCACCGCATGTCATTTACCAGCACTGTATGCTGTCTTGTTTGCCACACACTACTACCTACATACAAATATGCACATAACAACCTTCACCAACATATATATGACCTCCCTTCACAAACAGTTGCAGTATGTCCCTTGCTCTATGCACATGTACAGATGCTAATCTATCTGACACAGATATATCTCTCCGTATGTGTGTGCCATACACACACAAGGTCCACACTGTTGTAAGTCCCTGGCCCTCATGGCTGACCTGCTGGGCCTTGCTGCAACATGAACAGGTGTCACATGTGAGCACACAGTGATATTAAAGGCTGTATATATAGCTGCAAATGCTAGATTAGCATACTAGCCTGGTACAGCAGTTGCCATGCTAAGCTACACGTTAATATGACTATCATGTATGTGTTACTCTGTCACATCCATGTTTATATAGCTGTATGTGCTACTCCCCCAAACAGCCATTGTCTGCACTACTGTACAGAACACAGATAACATGGATCAGATGTTTGATATTTAATGCTGAGCTACATATGTCACAGTTATGTCCCACTGCACACAGCTACACACTGATTTGTCCATGGCAGTAGTTATGCAGGGCATCTGTGCATAGATACGTACTGTTGCCACATATGGATGTTTCAAAGTATGTAGAGTACTCTTCAAAAACATCTACTACATGCCAGTAAATACATATCTGTTACATACCTTTCATTTGTATGTGTTGGTAGTATAATGTTGCATGTGTTTTTTTTTCGTTTGATGTGGGTTGTTGTGTGTCTCTCTCTGTCTCTGTCTCTCTCTCTCTCTCTCTCAGTATCTGCAATGGAATGATTGCATGTGTGGCCAGCAAGTACAGCCTGCTTTTATAGGTATCTGCACATGTGCATGTGAATGCCTCTGCACCAATCAGTGGCAACCATTTGGTAATTGCATGCAGCCTGCTGTGTGGTAATTACAGTACTCACTGTCATAGCAACCCAATGGTATAAATTGCTATGTCAGGTAGGCGTAGCCCTTTCAGCTTTCCAAAGTGGGGCCCATGCTTGTTTGCTATGGACACCGTTGTGTAAGTCAGAAGGTTGGTATAGTTCTTATATCTGAAGCAAGGGGTGTAGCCAGTGATTTAAATGTTGTACTCAGACCTGAATGTTGCCACTTCCAGTACACAGTTGTCAGTGTAGAATTGTACTCACCCCTACAAATGCTAACACAAGATACATGAGAGTATGTATTTTCTTTTCTACTTATACAATTAACTGCCATACAAAAGTAGTTATTGAGATGTATTCATTTGGCACATGAACTGTTTGTGAACTGCTATACTGTGAATATTAATGTACTCACTTCTGCACAGTTTGTGCTTTTTTATTGTTGACATTAGCACAGGATGCTCAAGAAAACTGGACAATTCCAGTACTGACTATGCCTACCTACATGCTTGGTAGACCCTGAACACACAGGTATATTGTACATTTGGGTGGAGATGCAGACATACAGGGAGCATTATGTATTATTTTATGAATGTTATTTTGCTGGACTTAAATGGTTGTTGTGTACCTGTTAGTTTAGCAAGGCAAGTAGTCTGTCTGCATAGCTCCCAACTGTGGACCTATCCAGATGGTAGCCAGACGTTAGGCTGTTATTCTCTGTCTGTGCAATGCACAGGTCTTTTCAGCACTGGTACAATGGCATTGTTACAGTCGTTTGCTACCAGTACATGGCTACATCCTTTGGTATTTCAGTGTTGTACTCCTACATAAGGGTATGCTTGTGGAACTCCTTCCAAAGCTATTTGCACAGTGTCTCCAAAAAAAACAACCGCTGCAAGTAAACTAATAAAAAACCAAGGAAAGCAGCCACACCAGTCCGGAATCACCAAGGCAAGGAGCACGGACTCACAATGAGGTACGGACCACAATTTATTAACGTGCAAAATAAGCAACAAGCAGCACACACGTTTTCGTCATAAATACGACTTCTTCAGATATAAAACATGTCCAACAAACTGCTGTTTAAATAATATCCACCCCTCACAGGTTCAATCAATCAATTATGTAAATACAATGAATAAATGTGCAAAAAAAATATACATATATTTACATTTATAAAATAAACATTCTACAAATACATAAAATAAATAAAATGTATATACACTTGTATAAAGATTCTATAGTTTAATAAAAACCCATAAATACTCCATTATTTATTAATACTTGAATCTTAATTAAATACATCTAGCTTTTAGCTTTAAATAGGGCACTATAGAAATAGATTCATTTAACCCTGGGGCTTTTGTAGCTTCCAAAAGAATCTGCCAGTAAGTTTCCCTATGTGCTAATCTGGCCCCCCAGGGTCCACCCCTTATGTCCTTTGGAACCATTTCTATTACAAAAAACAGAAATTTTGCACCATCACACTCAGTGGTATGCTTATATAATGAATTGGTAATTTTGAATTTGGCTATATCATACATGTGCTCATATATGCGCCTTTTAAATTGTCGCTCAGTTTTTCCGACGTAAAACGCCGGGCACATTTGACATAAAGCCAAATAAACCAATCCACTGGACATACAGTTGTAATAACCCGTAGCCTTAATATCCCTATTTCGGCTTTCCAAATACAAATGACTATCTTGCACTACATACTTGCAGGATGAACAACGCCCACATTTGTATGTACCTATTTTATTTCTTGAAGTCTGCATAGCATGCTCCTGTTGTTCCAATAATCTTTTCATATTTTGTCCCCTTCTATATATAGTTTTTATCGGCCTGGCCTTAAATATATTTAAATCAGTTAATTCCTGGAACATGGACCATTCTTTCTCAACAATATTCCTAATGTGAGATGCATTGCCACTAAAGTCAGTAATAAAGGTAAAATTACCCGGAAGTGTTCCTATTTTACTCATGTGGGAACCACCATTAGGCCCTGTATACATTTTACCCAAAATGGGATTAAACCTAGTACTACGGGCTGCATTAACCTCTTCTTGTACTGATGTTACCATTTCAATGGGGTATCCTCTTTTCAAAAATAAAGATGTTAGGACTTCACATTCTGACCTAAAATCCTCATCTAATGAGGTCATTCGTGATACACGAACAAACTGCCCCTTAAGAATACCTCTTTTTTGGTAGCGTGGGTGGGAGCTCGTGTAATGCAAATACCCATTCGAAAAGGTAGGTTTTCTATAAATACAAGATTTAACCCCCTCCCCATCCTTAGTAAGGGTCACGTCTAAATAATTTACACTATCATGTGTTATTTGATGGGTAAATTTTAGAAATGAGGTGGTAGTGTGTATGTATTCAATAAACTTTTCAATTTCACCCACAGGACCATTCCAAAAAATACATATGTCGTCAAGAAATCTACAATAGTAGTTCCAGTTGTTAGAAAAGGAACTATTCTTGACAAACTTCTTCTCCCACATATACATAATAATGTCCGCATAGGTTGGGGCACAATTAGCCCCCATGGAGACACCCGAAACCTGATGAAAATACTCACCGGCAAAGAAAACAAAATTATTTTTCAATACCAGTTCCAATAAACCAGTAATGGCATGAACATCATTGTTAGTAATGTGTGGGCACTCACATATCACTTCTTCCAACCACTCCAAACCTATGTCACTAGGAATGACGGAGAAGAGGTCAACCACATCAATGGTTAGAAATACTACTTCCTTTTCAAATAAATGGGGTTGTATACTACGTAAAAAAGCCCAAGAATCCTTAAGGATGTACTCCTGCCTTCCCCACAGTTCCTTTAGTTTCCAATCCAAATACTTAGAAATATTATGCGTCTTGGAACCCTGAGCAGCTACAATAGGTCTCAGGGGCGGGTCCAGCAAATTCTTATGTATCTTGGGTATCCCGAATATAGAGGGCACCCTTGGATCAGAATTGGAAAGGAAGGTGTAAGTATCTAATTCTATCACCTCTTGGTCGAGTAAATCCTGAATGGCCAAATCTATTTTATGATAGGACAAATTGATTTCATTGAGGGAAGCCGATGTATATTTATCATAGTCATACAAGATGTCATACATCTTGGCCTGATACAAATTACTATCCATTATTACCGTCCCCCCACCTTTGTCCGGCTCCATGACCCTCAAAGCAGGATCCTTGCTCAGCTTTTCCAATAAAGTTTTTTCATCCGAGCTTAAATTAGCCTTGAATCGATCCAAACCCAATTCTTTTCTGAACCTGTCCTCAATCCTTTGCTCAAGATTTTTAAGCTGTGGAGGAAGTGGGGGGTTAAAGGTACTGTATTTTCTTAAATGTAAACTAGGAGTTCCAGATATAGCTCCTAAAAGATTTTCCAAATTAAGCTTGCGTATAAATAGCTTCAAATCCAGAATGGCATGCACCAAATTACTACATCTGTTAGGCACAAATTTGAAGCCCTTGGTGAACAACTGAAAGCATGTACTAGAAATAGAAAAATCACTATAATTATAAATATGGTAGTTATCCTTGATATGTAAGGAGTACTGCCCTAAAGAAGTAATAAACTGTTGTTCACATTCTACCAGTCCTGCCTCCTGTTCTTCTTCCATGCTCGAGGAAACCCCCCACCCCCCCTCTGTTCCTGTGGGCCTCTGTCTAAAGGGTGATAATCATCAATGGGCTGCTGCCCTTGCTGACGTATACGTTCAGACCTACGTAGTACTGGTTCCCCTTCAAAACATTCTCCCTGTATTTCCTCAGTAGAAAACACTTCCCCTCTTGGGTCTTCCAAAACAATAGGATTAGGGCCATTTTGCTTAAGTGGCTGCTCACTAACTTGATTATATGTATGCCATCTATGATGTGGAGGGCTAGGATACTGTCGCCCCTCCTGATATTCTAGTATGTCTCTCCTCAACTTCTTGTATTTGCGACTAAGCACTGTCTCACAATGTTGGTCCACTCCCCTCCTTATATCATGGTATTTAACAGTATCAAAAAGCAAATCGTCAGACATACATTTATAATAGTTAGAAATGTCCTGTTGTAACTTTAAAAGTTCATGACCATTTTTCTTGATAATGGCTTTAACAATACTTAAACCGCATTGGTCAAAAGCTACTATCAAATCTTTATGGAATTCACTACCAGGAATTACCTGGTTGGGATATTTAAATACCCTCAAGCCCTTAGGCACAGTACCTTTGTTCAAATTTTCAGTCAGGTATAAATTATCCAGTTCCAAGGTTTTGTATCGATAAAGAGCACTCTCAAAAAGGCGTTGTGTCTCCAAATAAGTCCTTCCCACACCTGCGCGGCTGGTGTTGTGTTCATCAAACAAAAATTTTGGCTTGGTTAACATCCAGTCCGTAAACGTCGAGGTAGGATGAACATTTTCCTCGTAACCAAAACTCCTAGGCACTTCCGCACTCGGGTGGGGAGCAGCCTCACGCAGGACTGCCGGAGTACAATTGAAATCAGTTGCACCACAATTCCCTTGCTTCGCATTCACTTTTGGTCGGACTGTACCAAGTGAATCACCATTTATGGGGGAAGGATTTTGAGAATGGGTGAGCAATTTTAAGATGTTTCGTTGTTCGGTGATAATGTTGTTAATACCTATCCCAATAGGTGTAAGTAAATTGTGAAGTCCTAACATCTTTATTTTTGGAAAGAGGATACCCCATTGAAATGGTAACATCAGTACAAGAAGAGGTTAATGCAGCCCGTAGTACTAGGTTTAATCCCATTTTGGGTAAAATGTATACAGGGCCTAATGGTGGTTCCCACATGAGTAAAATAGGAACACTTCCGGGTAATTTTACCTTTATTACTGACTTTAGTGGCAATGCATCTCACATTAGGAATATTGTTGAGAAAGAATGGTCCATGTTCCAGGAATTAACTGATTTAAATATATTTAAGGCCAGGCCGATAAAAACTATATATAGAAGGGGACAAAATATGAAAAGATTATTGGAATAACAGGAGCATGCTATGCAGACTTCAGAAATAAAATAGGTACATACAAATGTGGGTGTTGTTCATCTTGTAAGTATGTAGTGCAAGATAGTCATTTGTATTTGGAAAGCCGAAATAGGGATATTAAGGCTATGGGTTATTACAACTGTATGTCTAGTGGATTGGTTTATTTGGCTTTATGTCAAATGTGCCCGGCGTTTTACGTCGGAAAAACTGAGCGACAATTTAAAAGGCGCATATATGAGCACATGTATGATATAGCCAAATTCAAAATTACCAATTCATTATATAAGCATACCACTGAGTGTGATGGTGCAAAATTTCTGTTTTTTGTAATAGAAATGGTTCCAAAGGACATAAGGGGTGGACCCTGGGGGGCCAGATTAGCACATAGGGAAACTTACTGGCAGATTCTTTTGGAAGCTACAAAAGCCCCAGGGTTAAATGAATCTATTTCTATAGTGCCCTATTTAAAGCTAAAAGCTAGATGTATATAATTAAGATTCAAGTATTAATAAATAATGGAATATTTATGGGTTTTTATTAAACTGTAGAATCTTTATACAAGTGTATATACATTTTATTTATTTTATGTATTTGTAGAATGTTTATTTTATAAATGTAAATATATGTATATTTTTTTTGCACATTTATTCATTGTATTTACATAATTGATTGATTGAACCTGTGAGGGGTGGATATTATTTAAACTGCAGTTTGTTGGACATGTTTTATATCTGAAGAAGTCGTATTTATGACGAAAACGTGTGTGCTGTTTGTTGCTTATTTTGCACGTTAATAAATTGTGGTCCGTACCTCATTGTGAGTCCGTGCTCCTTGCCTTGGTGATTCCGGACTGGTGTGGCTGCTTTCCTTGGTTTTTTATTTGCACAGTGTGTAACAGCAGAAAAGCTGATATGCCTGTGTGTTTCTGTCTCGGCCAGGCCTCTGAAACACTCAGGTACATATTTGAACAGAGTGAGGTAAAGGTAGGTAAAAGTGAGGTACACCTTCTAAATATTAGAGACAGTAAGTGGGGACTTCGGGAGAACCAGTGCATATGGATTACTACACCTTTTCTGAAATGCAAGCGATGTCTAACTCCTACATATTGTCATTATTCATTAGGTGTAATACCCCACCTTTCTGCCTAACATCAGTACTTTTCAGGGGATTCGGAGGGACACAGCTAACATATGTTTCAGAATCAGGGACATCCCTGATATGTAGCCACAGTTGGGATGTATGTCCTCTGTCCTAGTCAGATATGCCAGTGTTTGTCTTGCTATGATACTGTGTGGGGGTTGTAAAGTGCTGCTGTAACATCATTTACTGCTAGAATGGCTGATTCTCTTATCGCAGTCATGTAATGCAATTCCTCAACAACTGCTGGTAAAATTCCACAGAACAGGTTTTGTGTTATGGCATTCCTATTTTTCCTTTACATTGACTCATTCTGATGCATGATATATTTATTTCAGCAACAACCTGCTGTATATCTACTGTGGCTTAGTGGTATTTCATGCAGCCTAATGTATCCAAGGTCAGGGGTTCGAGACTAACAGAGGTGTTTTATTTTGCTGCTGAGCAGAACAAGGGCCCTCACATGCAGGGTGACTAAGGCACTTTCAAGCAGTTGTTAGCGGGTTTGCGCGGGTTTGCGTGAAGCTTAGCAATACTTAACTTACTGCTTAAAAGTGCTTACTCCCACTAACCCTCGTGCTCATTTCTTTGAAAGAAAAGAAAATGGGGAGATAGGACAGTGGTGAAAAAGGGGCACACAGAGGGAAAGACAGTAGGGAAAACAGCTCGGGATGTGCAGAACAGGTGTAGGGAAGGACTACAGCTGTCCATTTCTTTTACAGCAACAGCTGTGCATATGCAATAATTTTGGAGGGAAATATGAAATCTTCCACTCCTGAGAGACGGGTGAGGACAACAAAGTATGTTGTACTGCCAATTAAATTACATTTTATATGTCCAGCAGACATGTGTGCAAAATGGGCACCTATGTATGGGGCGTAATTTTTTTTTTTGGAGCAGATTGCCCTTTTTTTTTCTTTTTCCAGGTGAGAGTGGAATGTGGGGTAGGGGATGTAGGTATATTTGGGGAGGTAGGTTGGGGAGGTAAACAGACAGGACAAACAAGATGCATACAGGGGTGGAATATGACACATGTGGGGGGTGCACAACATTGACTGGGAAGGATGTTTGGAAATCGCAAGCCCATGAGCCCACAGAAGACGACAGTGGAACTGAGATCCCCACCCATGGGCAGTCACCACTACACCTTCACAGCCTAGAGGGTGGCTGTGCTGGGGGCTGCATAGGAGGGGCAGGCTCACCCGTGAGTCATGCCACTCATGCCTCAAGCTGGCGTAGAGGATCAGTGACAGAATGCTGGATCTCCCTATGCACCACAGCCCGGACTGTTCAGAGGGTGAGAGGAGGCCCTCCTCTGCCCACACTTTCACGGGGGGATGAGCCCCATTCCCTGCAGTGCTTCCACCCAAAGGTGGCACAGGCCCAATGGAGGAGGAGGTCCCGGGCTGGGCACCAGACCTGTTGCTGCCAGGTGCCATCGCCAGCTGAGGTGGGACAGGTGGGTCCGCTGGGACCGGCCTTCCTATACGTTCTATGTTTAGGGGGATTTAATGACATTATGGGCTGGTAACAGCCAACAGCATTCCAAATTAGTTGAAACAGCATGCAGTAGTATTCCCATTAACTCAACACACCAGAGTTCCAGCAGTAGAACAGCAAGCATAGCACATGCATATATAGACCAACAGTGGACATTCCAACAGCATGCAGGATTAATTGGTGGCAACAGGCCACCAAGATTGCAGTATTTGAACAGGGCACATGCATCAGAGTAAATGCAGATATTTATAAACCAATAGGACATATGTCCCAACAAATGTTTTGAGATTAGACATACCCATTGAGGTGTGGAATTGCATTGTTTATGCACATACAGTAGGGTGTAAAAAGATACCTCCATTAACAAGTTATATATACTTATAGTTTACACTACATTCCTATTGACTGCAGGTATATATCCCCTACATGTATTATTACACTAGGCAATGTCCGTTAAATTGTGATATGGGTTTTGCTAGTTCTTTATATACCTGACTGGTATCTGACATACAAACTGCCCAGGATGCAGATGTTACTGCTATGTATTTATATATTACATTTATATTTATATATCTACATATCTAGATGTGTTCAGGTGACATTATCAGTTATATTTTAACAGCCCCCTACAGGTCTAGCAGCACACTGACATTTCTGGGGAACACAATAACAAGCTACTCATGTTCCAGATTAACCTGTACTTGCCGGACATGAACCAACAGTTGAGGACTGTATATATGCTTAACAGCTACTGGCACCCCCTTCATCCACTTTATATGGGCCTACCCAAGTGTGGGTTGACAGCGCTTAATGCAACAGTAGTATTTCTATAATGCAAGAGTACAACAACATATCAAAGAAAGTGACACGGACACACTCCAGGTATTATACCTTTATTGATTACATACCACACTTTTCTAGAGGCTCTCTCATTTATTTGATATAACAGTGCATGCAGAAGACTTATTCAAGACATATTATACCTTTATTAATGGGTTACAACACTCTTTTTCAGGCTCTCTCACTTATTTTATATAACAGTACATGCAGTGAAATTATTCAGGACTTACTATACCTTTATTAATGGGTTACAACACTCTTTTTCAGGCTCTCTCACTTATTTTATATAAAAGTACATGCAGGGAAGTTATTCAAGACTTATTATATCTTTATTATTGGGCTACAACACTTTTTCTCAGGCTCTCTCACTAATTTTATATAACAATACATGCAGAATAATTACTAACCTGCCTGGTGGCGCAGCCTTAGCAGCCTATCTGCATAGGCTTGCTGATTCGCAGCACGGACGCCTGCAGCTGTGAAGTAAATGAAGTGATATTGAGACATACCTATCCATAATATAGACTACCATAGCAATTCTTACATACTTCATTCCATGTCTACCTACTCAGTGGTGGGGCATTTTCCATCCCACCGGTCTCCTGTATCCACTGGTTCAGTCGGTCCTTCTTGCGTCTCTTCAGGTCTGAGTAGTGGTGTCTGACCTGCTCACCAGTGCAAGGGACGCCTATTGCACTGGTGAGATCATGAGCTAGACGGTTCCAGGCTTCCGCTTTGTATTGGGTGCCTTGGAACTGGCCCTGCAGGAGTCTCTCCTCATGATTATGGACGAGGAGCCAAACCATTACTTTTGACTCCTCAGTGCCCCAACTTTGCGCTCAAAATCGAGAGTCCTCTCCAACACCGGCCATGCTGACTGCAGATGGGAGCTACAACCAGTTATGACAAGTATTCCTGCCTATGGAGCTTAAATATGCCTCATTTCCCACACTTATCTGTGAATGGCCGGTTTTGAAGAAACTCAGCTGAAAGCACACCTGCTTAGCAATGGGAAAACTTCTATTGGTATGTATGTGTGTGTTGAAAGTGCATGCATATGAAAAGCTGTCATGGCTTAGTGGTTCAGTACTGTGATTATGGTGCACAGTATCCTGGGTTTGAGGCCTGTCATTGCCTTTTATTTTACTACTGGCCAGACCGGCTAGGAGGTGTGGCTATGTTTAGCTGACTTTGCTCAACTTTGCCCAATGTTGCTCTACGTTGCTCGACATTGTCCAGCGTTGCACTAGTTAGCGCGGTGCGCAGCTACTCACAAACATGTTCTGTTTGCACTAGTTGGCGTGATGCGCAGCACCACGCAAAGCTATTACATTAGTTAAAGCAGTGCTAAGCTATGAGAAATTATACTGCAATGTGCTTAATACTGGTAAACTTTGCTTAGCAGTGTTTCACATTGCTTAAGATACATTACTTATGCATTCATCAGTATGCATAACCATTTCACTTTCTTATATATATATATATATATATATATATATATATATATATATATATATATATATATATATAATTCGTTCACTACTACATAGGCCATTTCAATGCTTTTTACTAAAATTTCAATGATAAATGTCAGGAATTCTTTTCATATACAGATTTCCAACAGAAAATAAAAAGGGGAGTGGTGGGACTCGAACCGGGAATGCCTCCTCTTTGTGCAAAGGTTCTACCCCTATGCTATTGCTATTTTGCTTAATTTGCATATAAGTTTCTTATTATCCTCTTCGATGTCTTGACTGCTAACTGTAGCTAAGCAATGGGCAAACCCGTGCAAACACGTGCAAATACGGGCAGCTATATCGGGAATAATAATAAATAAATAAAAGTTTTTACATTTTATAATTGTACTGGGGTTTAGAATGTGGGGGAGTGTAGTGTTGGATATGTACAAATTTGAGCGGACTCGCTCATGTAGGTTGACATTTCCCGATTGAGAGACTTGCAGGGGCATGGATTTTTGGACTGCCCGGCAGTCCGACACGCCCCCTGCACTCGTGCATGCTCCGTGTTAGTCTTAGAGTTGAGGCAGTGCACCCTCATTAATATGCATGGCATGCTGCCGTTTTACTCTTAGACTTGCATTTCCATGTAAGCCTAGTTTAGTCTTACACAGAGGATTCGTGAATCCTGGGGAGTATTTAACTTATGAAGTGTGAGTTAAATTTCTTAGCTATGGTCTTGGTGGTATTTGGGGAGCTAGGAGTTGGGAAAGAACATTGTCCTGGGATTAAAAGTTGCTATATGGCTCCCTAGAATTTTTGTGGGATGCATTGATGTTTTTGCTGGATTAATGTGTAGTTTAATTTTTGTCACTTTTGTTTTTTGGCTAAATTTCTTAACTGGTGATATTTTAGAAGGGACGTTTGGTCTTTAGTTATTTGATAGTGTGACCAGCCTCTATCTCTCTGTTTCATGAGTAGTTTAGTATCTTTTTTTAGCCATATGATTGGTTTTGATTTTACACAAATTTTTCTAAGGGGTGCCAGGCTGTTAAGGGTACACAACAATTTATTATTAATGTATTGGACAGTGTTACCTAACTGGAGACATTTTAGAGGGGTCCAGTCGCATTGATTTAGCAGGGAGTTAAAGATATTGGTGGATAAATATATTTAGCTGATGATGTATTTAAATATGATGTTTTTAGTAGGGCACACTTTGTGCTATAAAGGATAGCTGGGCATATGGTCACTAAGAGTGCCTGGAAGGCAGTCAGAGTGGTGACCTAGGGAGAGCCTGTTAGTAAATGTCCAATTCAGGATGGAATGTTTGTTACTATGCTTGTTGATTCTGGTTGGGGAGCTGATTATTTGAAAGAAACCAAAGAGGTTAATGAAGTTGTTTGGGTTATCAGAGGTGCAGGTGAACCAGTCTAGGTTGAAATCTCCTAAGATAATTGTTTCTTGGTTAAAAGTTGAGGCAGGTCAACAAAGAAGGTTTTTGATTGTTCATAGGTTCATAGGTGTGTACTAGGCTAATGGCCTGGAGCCTTTACAAGCCTAGCCCATAGGATTACCCTGGCATCGTGCCACCCAACTTAGTTTCTAGTGCCTCTATCAAGCAGAGCCACTGGAGTGATCCCAGGTGTGAATTTTCTATTTCCCATCCACTCATTAAGATTTCTCTTGAAGACGGCCAGTGAGGTGCTCTGCTTGACATGTATGGGAAGTCTATTCCATAGCATGGGCAGTCTCTGGGTTATGAACCTGTCCCTCCAGCATGTTCTGTTGATTGCGGTAATGAGGTTGAGGTCTCTGAAGTGTGTGGTGCGGAGGGACTGGGATTTCCTTAGATGTAGCATTTCTAACAGAGCTGAGTCAGACATGGCTTTGTAAGTCAAACAGAGATCGCCTCTAAGTAGGCTATATGAGACAGAGAATAGTTGGCGTTTTTTGAGTCTGTCCATATAGGACAAGTGTTTAAGGCCTAGGATCCTCTTTCTGAGGTACTTTTGTGGCCTCTCCAGTTGTTGCAGGTGTCTAGTGAGGTACATGCCAAATGGGGCATTGTACTCGATGATTGGCCTAATGAGGGAAGAGTAGAGGGAGACAATGAATTCTTTCTTCCTGGATGCAAAATCCTTAGTAATGAGATGTGCCACACAGAAGGACTTTCTGACCACACTGGCAACGTGGTGGTCAAAAGAGAGGTTGCTGTCAACCTGAGTTCCCGGATCTCTTCTATCGCCTTCTGTGTTCAGTGGACTACTATCAATATGGTAATTCAAGGGAACTGGGTTTTTCCCAAGGGGAATGATGACACATTTTTTGGCATTGAGCTTAAGGCCATGGTTCTGACACCAGTCGCTGGTGTCATTGAGGCCTTTCTGTAGGATGTCAACATCACTTGGGGAGTTAATAATAGCTGCCAACTTGCAATCATCTATAAACTTTGTCAGCCAGAGTCCCTTTGTGTTGGCTTGGGCTTCAGAGAAGTAGATACCAAACAGGAGATGACCCAGGACTGAACCCTGTGGGACTCCACTCGTGACTGGTTAGCAGTCTGACTTGGAGTCAGCTACTTTCACATTGTGGGTTCTATCTGTGAGCCAGTTTGCAACCCTAGTGCTATAGGGGTCGATGCCTAGCTTAGTGAGTTTTTCTATGATTCCTGAGTGGGGAATGGTATCAAAGGCCTTGGCAAGATCAATATAGGCTATATGAACCACCTTGCCTTCATCCACAGCTCTGGTGACTGACTCAAACAAGTCAACCAAGTTGAGTAGGCATGATCTACCCTTCACAAAATCAAACTGTGTAGGATCCAGAGTTTGGAGATTCCCTATATCCTTGTTTATTAGGTCCATGATGATGTGTTCCATAGCTTTGCATATCAGGCTTGAAAGGCTAATTGGACAATAATTCCTGGGGTCTGTAGTCGCTCCTTCTTTGTGGAGAGGGATGACTGTAGCAGTGCACCATTCGGTAGGGACAAAGCCTGAGGTGAGGCTGTGATTGAACAGGGCACACAGGTGAGGTGCCAGTTCACTTTGTAGTTCATGTAGAACACAGCCAGGGATATTGTCAGGTCCCATAGAAGCTGTATTCTTGGACTTGGACAGTGCTGTTTTAACCTGTGCAGCAGTAATACTGGGTGCCTGGCAATCTACTGGTATTGTGATTGGTCCTTTGAGGGGAGGGGTAAAGTTAGCACTGAATCTGTCGGCCAGTATATTGGCAATATCTGTTGGCTCGATATAGGAGGTACCATTTTGCAGTAGCTCAGAGCAAATCTGGGTATTGCCATGGAGATTCTTTGCATAACTATAGAAGGCCTTGTGGTTGTCTTTACTATCTGCTGCAATTCTGTTTTCATAGCTAGCTTTAGAGGATTTGATGAGGGATCTCAACCTTTTGTTGTGGCTGATAAGGGAGTTTTTCCAGTCTTGGGACTTCGCCTTATTCCACATCAGTTTCCTCCTTCTGTTGTAGAGTTTGTTTATGGCAGAGGACCACCAGATTGGCTTCCTTTTTTTTTTAGGAGAGCATCTTAGTTCTATTGGGTATTATGGCGAGATCCATGCATTTGTGTATGTGTTCGTACAGTGCATTGGTGTATGATTCAGCAGTCATGCAACTATTCTCCATTTGCATGGGAGTCATGAAGTTAGCTACTTCTGTTTTTATTAGCCCAAAGTTAGCTTTGGAGAAGTTTTTCATGGTGGTTACCTTTATGGGGGGTGGGAGGGATGTGGATTTTCATGGTGATTAGCTTGTGGTCGGATCTAACCAGGGAGGGGTTGACTATTGGTATATAGCAACAGTTGCCCGTGTTAGTAATGGCCAGGTCAAGGATGTTGCTACCTCTGGAGGGGGTAAGAACAAGCTGGTCCAGAGCAGTGGAATTAATGAATTCCAGAAAGCATTGGGCAAGTGTATTGGTACATGAGTAGTTTTCCCAGTTAATGGAGGGATAGTTGAAGTTGCCCATTATGAGAGTGTTAGGTTGGACCCTAATATTCTCCAGGGTGCTTAGGAACATGGAGTGTGATTCTTGGGACATGGTTGGGGACCTATAGCAGGCTACAACCTGAATCGCTGTCTTACCCAGTGTTAGCTGCACCTGACGTATCTCAGATGTGGTATGTTGGGCTACCAGTCAGGAGGTGTGTGCATCCTTTATGAATATGGAAACACCACCGCCTTTGGATCTCCGGTCCAAGTTCTGGGGCCGAAAGGTGTGGAATGAGTTATAGCCTGGTAGTGCAGGGGTGCTTTCTGCTGCCTTGAATCAGGTCACATTTACAACACAAATATCGATGTTCTCCATGTTAAGGAGTGCTTTGAGTGAGTGCATTTTGAGATTTAGACTTCTAGCATTGAGCAGCATGACTGTCAGATTGCATTTGTTTGTAGCTGTTATGGTGGTAATTTGGTCTTTGGAACACTGCCTAAAAAAGGCACTATAGGGGTGGCAAGAGTCTTGGCCAGTATCTAGAAGCCCAGGGGTGAGAGATGCAGGCCATCTCTGGCAAGGTAATGTAGAGGTATTGTTATGGGTGTGTGTGTGGAGGTATTGTTACGGGGGGGGGGTTATAAGCTGCTATAATGAGAATGCTTTTGTTATTGTTTAGCTGGAGATGGGAGACTAGTATTTCTGAATTTGTATGATCAGGGGGATAGTTTCTATATGTTTCATGGTAAGTTTATCCTTGTAGATAATGGCTATGCTGCCACCATGTTTATGAGCCCTGTTGAGTCTATGGATATTGCATCCATAGGTTAGGATTTTTGCTGTCTTTAATATGGTGTTTTAACCAGTTCTAGGTTGTACTTTGTGCAAAGACTTCTGCTGCTCTTTAGTACCCCACCAATAATTGAATTTCCATTTGACAGGATTATCATGACTTGGTGGACTCAGTAAAGAATTTTAGACAGCATCAGTTTAATTTAGTAGTGCAAGATCATGACAGCTGCTGCACAGAGGCTATGTTACTCTGTACAGCCTATACCAAACCTACTTCAAGAGAGATGATGCTGATCAATGGATCTCTTTCATGTCCAACGTTATGATGGACCTCTTTCATGTCCAAAGTCATGAAGGAGCTCTGCCAGCTTTAACAAACTAAATAGATAAGAGATTCTGTATATTACCTAAAAATGGATAGTTTGGTGGATAATTTTAATAAAAAATGTGAAGAACATGTTATACATATGGTTGATAAGGATAGAAAAGGCTGGAACACCTTACTACTGTTTCTGATATCAGACAGGTACCCCCCATGTTTCGGTGGGGTTCACTCCATTTCACTTACTGTCCAGATGACACCCTACACATTTATTGGACTTAGCAAAAAAAAAAAAAAAAAGAAAACATGGGAGCCTTTGGAAAGGTCATAGGATACATTACCAAAATGCAAGAAAAAAAAGTAGTGGTTACTGAGGGAACACCAGGAACACACTCAAAAACCCAGCTATAACAGGAGTGTCAAAGTGAGGGCATTCCATTCTGGTAATAAAGTTCTAATCCTCATTCCTACAGAGAAAACTACATGTTTTGCCAATTGGCAAAGGCTATATGAAATATATGAGAAATATGAAGGGAGTAAGTTTTATGGACAGGCAGCAAAACAAAAAGAAATCTGAGTATATTTATCATGTCAGTATATTAAAAGAAAGAGGGAAGTGATGGCAGCTGCCTATGTGTTAGTTTTTCCCTGGTTCCTGAACCTGATCTTGAGGTACAGATAGCTGAAACCTCACCAATCTACAAAAAGAGGGAGGTAAAATAAGTTGTGTTGAAGAAGAAAGATGTTTTCTCTATTATTCTTTGAAGAACTCTTTAAATATTCCTTAGGGAACACTCCTTTGATTCAATGGAACACCAGTGCCTTGATAAGTTTTCTTAGCATCAACTTTCATAAGGCCTAACTAAGTACATCTCCTAGTTCTTCTGCAATCAAATGTATTTCAAATCATATAAATTATAAATATATTTGTATTTTGTTAAGAATTGCCTATCCACTTATTGTACAGTACTTTAGCCTGTTTTTGCCTTTTCTCTATTACTTGACTGTATTTGAATTTTCTTTTATTTGAATTAAACTACATTGCCTTCTGAGGCTAGTGCCATGACTGAAAATGGGCCAATCAACCATCCCACCTATCTGACAAACAGATGTCAAATAAACTGATGAATCAATAAATAATTAAATGTCACATAGTTAGAAAACCAGGAAAAAGGATCAATTTGAAGTCTTACAGGATTTCTGAAGACTGCAGGGATGCTATCAGCAAATAAATACAAAAACACTGGAGCTGGTGGTTATTGAAGAATCTTAGAAAGCATGAAATAATAGCCCTGTGGTGTTGCTGCCAAAACTGGATGGTATCCTCTCCTCAGATTTTTTAATGATTCATATAAACATAAGCTGTCTAAATGTGATGCCTACCTCTCGCCTTGGAGAGATAAAGTCATAGAAAGTTTAGTAAAGCATGCCACCTTACCGCCCTGCACTTAACAAAAGGTTATTGTCATATCCCCCAGTCACTAGAGACTTTTGCTGAAGTGAAGCATATTTAATTTATGCTGCTGCTATGCTGAAATGAAGGATATTTGTTTTGTTTTTGGGGCTGCACTAGCAGATGCATCACCAGAAAATAACAAGAGGCTATTTTTCCTCTATGTAAACAGCAACTATCATTCTGTTTAGACTACTGAGCATACATAGACCCCATTTTGTAGATCATAGGAAACAAACTATATAAAAAGGGTGTGATATTCACTAGAAGACATAACAAAGGCAGTTAGTATAATATAATATAATATAATATAATATAATATAATATAATATAATATAATATAATATAATATACAGATTCCTAAAGAGGTGGTGGAGGGGTATTTAATAGAGACACTTAAGTATCTCATCAGAATCTACAGAGTTTAAATGTGTAGAACTTTTCAAAAACAAGACACAGTTTGAAGATGCCATGAGACAGGCACAAGGGAGGTATGTAAAAGTGCATTTTGTTTGTTTTATAGTAAGGCTAGCTGATGGCTAAACATCTTTCCAGAAAATGTAGTTTTATCAAGCACAGTGACAAATTCAGCATTGCATGTTATAAACATAAGGTAATTCCTAACATTGATTGAATATAAACATTGAAGTTGTTGTCTAGGTAGGATATGCATCATTGAGAAAATAGGAAAATGTGGCAAAACATTCTTTCATACCATTGGCATTACTACTTCTATGTGTGGGGCTTGTTTGCTTTCATAGGATAGTTTCCTTTCCTGACAGATTTGAACAGCAGTGACAGAATGAACAACACATCCCATGTCAGATGTACAATTCCTGATAGCTATGGCAGTGAGGGCAACAGTATCCCACGCTGTAGATAATGTACAATGTCTAACTGTATTACATCCTCTCTGTGTACACATGGGTTTTCTGTAGGTACTCCGGTTTCTTTCCATACCAGAAAGGCACTTACGATGAGCTAATTAGTGACCCAAAGCTGTCCATAGCTATATGTGTTCATGTATGTGCATGTGTGTGTGTGTGTGTGTGTGTGTGTGTGTGTGTGTGTGTGTGTGTGTGTGTGTGTGTGTGGATGTGGGTGTGGGTGTGGGTGTGGGTGTGTGGATGTGGGTGTGGCTGTGTGAATATATATCTATGATATGGAAGAAAATCTTCACAATTTACTTCTGTTTTCAGCTTAACTGGTAAATACTGTGGTTGGTGTTGGTTATTCCTGGAATCAGTAAAGGAGATGGATGTGACTTAACAACACCAGATAGAATGAGCAATGCCTATCATATTGTCCATTTTTAAATGGCTGTTCCATTTTCAGTTTAAACAGTTTATTTAAATTTCAACAGATCAGCCAGATACCTTATTAAGTATAACTAATCATCTGATATCTTCATTTCTTCAATACTTTGTCCATTCTGTCATTAATAAAGTTATAGGACATTACTTAAGATGGATTGACATGACTGTAAAATTAACTTCCTTCAAGAGCAGCATGTGTTTTAAATTGAGGTGGGTGTGTATCTGTGTGTGTTGTGTGAGAGTGTATATGTGTGTATGTTTGTATTACAGGTATGACACATGATAAGCACGCACACACACACACACACACACACACACACACACACACACACACACACACATATATATATATATATATATATATATAGCGGTATACTGAAAAAGAACAATCTTGGCGCATGCAAAATCAAAATAAATAGTATCAATCATTGCTTTTGCTTGCTCCCCCCTTGCAAAAACACTATTTTTGTTTGGACAGTTTAAGCTGTTTGATATTTCGGTTTGCTATATTGGAATATCAGTTTAATGAATTTTGGTGTTTCAATATGGACGATATAGAAGAACCTTATACAGGTGTTAAGAAATGCAACAGGGAGGCCATTCTTTAAGGACAGAATACAAAGTATGCCACCCACTGGGGACGTTAAGCATAAACAACCTCATAGATGCATTATGACTCATGCTAATGACATAAATTATGACTGCAACATCATTAGATCCAACTGGAAAATCCTTAGGTCTGACTCTAGACTGGTAGATCTAGTAGGCGAACAAACATCTTTCAACTTTAAGAAACAGCTTTTGTGCTACAATAAGAATTACATCAAAGATTCAATCCAGACAAGAACTGGAACTTACCCCTTTTCTAGATGTAGCTGCTGTTCTTATATTCTTGACACTAGTGAGTTCATTCATCCCATTAACAAGAAGTTGTACTCCTGCTATTGTTATGTGGATTGTAAGACAAGACATTTAGTGTATATTGCTATTTGTACCCTATGTGACTGTTTTTATGTAGATAAGACTGACAGGTAGTTCAAGGAATGTATTTCCAAACATATCAGAGATATACTGCTACAAGATGCTGCTAGAAATCCATTGACCAGACATGTCTTATTATACCCTGGACACTATTTTAAATGTATGGCTATTTAGGTTATCTTGGAAAGTTTACATGGAGGGGACATTGTCCTTAGAACTGAACAAGCAGAAATGAGATGGATTATTGAACTGAGGGCTGCTAAGACACCTTGTCTGAATTTGGCTGTTCCATTGAAACCAGCATTGAAAGGTCGCAGGACACACTGAATGTGTATATGGCACCTGCTAGCATTTTCTCTATAGAAAGCTGTTTCTATTTAGAGTCTTCTTTTTTCTTTTGGCTGTTCCCATTAGGGGTTGCCACAGTGGATCATTTGTTTCCATTTCTTCCTGTTCTCTGCATCTTGCTCTGTCACATCATCCACCTGTATGTCCTCTCTCACCACATCCATAAACCTTATCTTAGGCCTTCCTATTTTCCTCTTACCTGGCAGCTTCATCCTTAGCATCCTTTTCCCAATATACCCAGCATCCCTCCTCAGCACATGTCCAAACCAATGCAATCTCGCCTCTCTGGCTTTGTCTCCAAACCTTTCAACCTGGGCTGACCCTCTAATATACTTATTCCTAATCCTGTCTACCCTTGTCACACCCAGTGCAAATCTTAACATCTTTAACTCTGCCACATCCAGCTCTGACTCCTGCCTTTTTGTCAATACCACTGTCTCCTACCCATATAACATAGCTGGTCTCACTACCCTCTTGTAGACCTTCCCTTTCACTCTTACTGGTACTCATCTGTCACAAATCACTCCTGACACTCTTCTCCATGCACTCCACCATGCCTGTACTCTCTTCTTCACCTCTCTTCCACACTCGCCATTGATCCCAAGTATTTAAACTTATCCACCTTCTCCAACTCTACTCCTCCCTCTCATTCACACACATATATTCTGTCTTAGTCCTGCTGACCTTCATTTCTCTCCTCTCTAGAGCATATCTCCACCTCTCCAGGGTCTCCTCAACCTGTTCCCTACTCTCACTACATATCACAATGTCATCTGCAAATATCATAGTCCTCTCTGATCTCGTCTGTCAACCTGTCTGTCAACCTGTCCATCACCACTGCAAATAAGAAAGGGCTCAGAGCTGATCCTTGATGTAATCCCACCTCCACCTTAAATGCATCTGTCACTCCCACTGCAGATCTCACCACTGTCACACCCTTGTACATATCCTGTACCACTCTTGCATACTTCTCTGCCACTCCCGACTTCCTCATTTATATTTCTATTTATTTATGTTTCTATTATTTTTCTATTTAGAGTATAATGTCTAATTTTAATTTATGATATATTTATTTATGATATATCGCTTTTGATCTGTTAGACCCATCTATTT
>NC_056729.1:440372091-440374591 GCF_019279795.1 Protopterus annectens | reverse complement strand
GGAAATGTGATCACTATTTTCCTATGCAACTTCAGTTATATTTTCTGTCGCACTGTATGGGAGCGGACTTGTGGAACCTCTGACACCAACTGTTTACGCAAGGTGGGGCCTGGTTCTAAATCTGAGAATGAGCTGTAACAATTGCCCCTAAATGTGATGCTGGACTGGCATTGAAAGGATTTAAATCCCATCACTGCCAACCAAAGGTGAAGTAATAGGGAAAAAATGCACACAAGTCTGTTTCAGTAATTAATCCACAAAGTATAACCTGGTTCCAAGAACATAAAAGGAATATGCACTGTTTTCTTAAGTATGGGTTTTCAGCCTCTACAACCAGCCTTGATTGTACACAGGCCACTTACAAAGTTGAGTCTTTCACTGCTCTCACCCTCTCCCTCTCTGTGAATCAATGTTTTACAGGCTCTTTTATCTGTGGTAGCTCCTTTTCACTCACTCAGAGGATTATTTATGCACACACACACACACACACACACACACACACACACACACACACACACACACACACACACACACACACACACACACACACACACACACACACACACACACACTTCTCAAATAGGTTAACAGAATTCTACAATTCCCTTCAGCTTTCTTGCTAGCATAGTAGTACTGCCACCACTCTAAAGGTCAGGAACTTCCAGTCACTGGTTTCTCTAAAATCAAGCCAAATATGGAATGCACCCATTGATGTCTCTTTTACTTGTACTTAGCCTAAGCAGTCTCATGGAAGGTATGTGCAATACTGCTTGCTACCCATCAGAGTGAATGACATTTACTCTCCACATTCCTACCATGAGAACACAATCTAAAGATGAGCATGAGATAGAGAGTGTAATAATTAAAAAAAAAGAATACAGTCTGTTTCATTGAGCCTGACATTTCCCCTGGCTTCATGATTGTTTTTCGTTTAGTCTTGCATTACCTATTGTACTTTTTTAAAGTTTATGTGACCTATCTGTAAGTCCACTAACTCAGGGTTACTTTCTTCTAGGTTACTAGGTTCATTGGTAAGTATTAGACTAGCTGCCATTGCTGGCCATTTTAAGCCTATCCAGTTTACTTTCTTGCTTAAAATAACCTATCCCATTTGGTTATTTTTATTTATTTTTTTTATTTATCATTTGTTGACCGGGAAAGTCCGACTAGGTTCCACAGAGCCTGTTTTCAGCGGAGGCCCGGGGAGAAATGCTCCAGATGCATGTCTTGGTTATGCTTTGGTTATAGATTGGCCTTACCCATCCCATGGATGATAACTATATAGTAACCGTAATGAGAATAACTGAGATTATACCATAGATAATTTGAAGGACCAATGCATGGGATAAAACATTTAGGAAATGCATTAGCAATGCAGAGGTAAATTAGTACATTAGTAGTACAGGGGCAGTTTCTTCTGTAACTTGATTATATATGATAGGTGCAGTTTCTAATCTGGAAAACCTTGATATTGTAGCCTCTTCTATGTCTTCCCCTGCAAAGGGTAGTTCTAAACAAAAATCACCTTCTAGTTTACCTTTTCTACTAGGGCTCTTAAGTGTTCCCTTTTCTTTTAGGTTGTTCTTACTCTATCTTAGTCTTTGTGGATTTTACCTGCTAATGTTCTTCACATTTCTCATATTGCTCTTCCACTGCAAACAATAAATCAGAAAAAAAATGTATGATCTGTTTTACTACTTTTTTTGCTTACAGATACCTTTAACAAATATTTTTTGTTTATTTAGATTTTCTGCTTAATATCACAGGATCATAGGAGGTTACTTGATTAATGGCCTTAAAACCTTTTTCAGATTAGCCATTCATGACCCAATTTTCCCAGTTATCAATGCCCATGGGCTTGAATGGCTTTGGTATATGCCCATGAATTAGGGCATCTACAAACACCCTCTGTCCATAAGGGTCACAGGAGACAAGCCAGGGGTGAATTTGTGATTTCCCATCCATTGATCCAATTTGCATTTGAACTGGATTAGGGAAGAGCTCTGTTTAACATGAATAGGGAGTCTGTTCTAGAGAACAGGTAATTTGTGAGACACATACTTATCCCTCTAACATGTTTTATTTATGTCACAGATGAGGTCTAGAACCTTAGAATGAGTAATTCTAGTGCTGTTTGTTTTGCAAATGTGTAGCAGATCCATCAGAGCTTGATCAGAAAATGCCTTGTAGGTTAGGGATAGATTGCCCTCAGTAGTTTGTAGGAGACTGAATGCAGGGACAGGGCTTTGAGGCAGTCTGCATAGGACATATTATATACACACTGCATTCTTTTAGTGATGACCCTCTGTGTCTGCACCAGTTATTGTAAATACCTGCACAGGTACAAGCTGAAGGGTGTATTGCACTCAATAATTAATCTAATGAAGGCTGGGTATAGTATGATTATGATCTCCTTTACTCAGCTATCATTAGACCAATAATAATATTACTAGAAGAAAGAGTATCAGAACTCTGCATTTCCTTCCTAGCTCCCTTTAAC